>NW_023425584.1:20365637-20490637 GCF_014108245.1 Pipistrellus kuhlii | reverse complement strand
TTTGAGATGAAGAGGATATCCAGGGAAATGCTTGTTCCAAGTCCCATAGTCATTGATTGGTAGACCCCAGGCTCACACCCAGGTGTCCCACACTTCCTTTTCTTAAGAGAAGACTTTCACTTTCTCTCCTTGCTTCCCCCTACTGGGGACTTTACTGCTAAAAAGGACAATATCAGAGGAGAAGCAAAGCAAAAGGAAAGACAACCAGGAGGGCTGGTTCATTCCCCAGAGGACTAACTTATCCATTTATAGCCAATGAGCTTCTCCATGGGAGACCAACTGGAATCTCTGATAACACATCAGCATGATCATTTACTCAATAGTGAATCTGGTGGAGGTCCTCCTTCCTTAACTTCTAAATGTCTTTAGCTATCAATAATAATTTGTATTTGATATTGCTAGTAATTCTTTTATGTTATCAAAAGTTTAAAACAGAAAAGTTGGTAGAAGAGGTTATAGTGAGGATGAACAGTGATGGGAGGTGACTTGGGGTGGTGAATACACAATACAATATATAGATGATGTATTGTAGAATTTTATACTTGGAACTTATATAATTTTATTAATCAATATCATACCAATTAACTCAATAAAAAAGAAAAAATGTTACATTTATTTTTAAATTATAGTTGACATACAATCTATATATATATAAGCCTAAGTGATCAACTGACCATTCGACCATTAGCTATGACATGCACTGACCACCAGGCAGAAGACATTCAATGTACAGACATGGAAACATGGAACAGAATGATGAATCTAAGAGGAAAGGAAGGAAAGGGGAGGGCATGAAGAGATTAACCAAAGATCTTATATGCATACTAGAGGCCCAGTGCACATATTTGTGCACCAGTGGGGTCTCTCAGCCTAGCCTGCTAGTATTTGGCCAAAACCAGCAGTCCAACATCCCCCGAGGGGTCCCAGATGGTGAGAGGGCACAGGTCAGGTCAAGGAACCCCACTGGCGCACAAATTTGTGCACCGGGCCTCTAGTATTATATAAGCTTCATGTGTACAACATAGTGATTAGACATTTATATACCTTATGAAGTGACCACCCTGATAAATCTTGTACCCATCTGATACCATACATAGTTATAACAATATTATTGATTAAATTCCCTCTGCTGTACTTTACATCCCTGTAAATATTTTTATAACTGGGTATTTGTATTTCTAAATCCCTTTCACCCCTTTCAGCCATCCCTCCAAACCCTATCTGGAAACCATCAGTTTGTTCTCTGTATCTATTAGTTGGTTTCTTTTTTTTTTTGTTCGTTTGTTTTGTTTTTTTAGATTCATATCAGTAAAGTTTCTAACAGATTTTACATGTATCATATGGAACCATATGGTATTTCTCTTTCTCTGTCTGACTCATTTCACTTGTATTGCTGGCCATTCAAACTTTGAGAAACGCACTGGTTGGAGTGAGAAGGCTTCCCTGAGGAAGCAGCATTGCAGGGTGACTGAGGCAGACACCAGCCTGATGGAGGTGTTTATTCACTTTTCTGAAGGATGCTGCATTTACTGGAGGGAGTAGAGAGAGAAAATAGCACTAACAACATAGCCGAGTGTGAATAACAAGGTGCAGGCGAACATCTGCACACAAACCAGCTGGGATATTTTTATCTCGTCAGTTGCTATCCCCAGGATGTGTGAAATCTCTTTGGAATCTGCTCAGTGGTGCTGCAAGAGGAAGTCTTCTTACTTCTCAAGGATAACTGCCCTCTGATTTCTTGATTCCTTGGGATGCCTTCTGCAACAGATAAGCCCATTGTGGATGTATGAAACGACTTGTCTTGCTCAAGCTGGGTTTGGAACCCAGAGCTCTAACCTTTGCAGCACCTTGAGCAGTGGATTATTGAAGCCAGAAAAGAATTCTACGACTGCTTAACTCAGAGACAGCAAATGGTCACTTGTTACGTAAAGAATATACATTGAGTGGCCAGATTATTATGATCTCTGAACACATAATAATCTGGCCACTCAGTGTATATCCTATATAATTAAAGGTTAATATGCAAATTGTCCCCTCGATGAGGAGTTCGAACAGGAGGCAGGCCAGCCAACCGCCCATGTCCCCTCCCCCTGGCCAGGCTGGCCAGACCCACTCATGCAGGAATTCATGCATAGGGCCTCTCTCTCTCTCTCTCTCTCTCTCTCTCTCTCTCTCTCTCTCTCTCTCTCTCTCTCTCTCTCTCTCTCTCTCTCTCTGTCTGTCTCTCTCTCTCTCTCTCTCTCTCTCTCTCTCTCTCTCTCTCTCTCTCTGTCTCTCTCTCTCTCTCTCTCTCACACACACACACACACACACACACACATTCAGAGATCATAATCATCTGGTCACTCAGTGTATGTGAGGTGCTGCATGGCCTTTGGCAAAACCCTCTCCATTTGGGGCTTCACCTCCCAGGTCTGCAAAGTGAGGGAGTTGTAGTGAGTGAAATCTAAGGTCAATTCTGGGGCGGCGATGCTCTAACCCTCTAGCTGAAGGATAACGTGTAGAATTGGGAAGCTGGTCACTCAGTGTGACACAAAGCTTTCAGCACACAGAAGCTCAACCTTTTACATAAAGAGTCAATTTAAAATGACAATTCTATATTTCGCATATCAGAAAGCCTGATTTAAGTACACGACTTTGGCATGGATGTGGGGAACACTCTTGTACTGCAGGGGAGTGTAAATTAGCACAGCTTTCCCTCAGGGCAATCTGGCACTGTATTTAACAACTGAAAACGCACACAGCCTTCTTGTAAGGCATGTGACATGTTTATACGGGAAGCTAAACCTTTATACAGTCGTTGCGATTTAATACATATTGATTAATCTGAGATGCCAGGCATTGTGTTAAGCCAAGCTAGAGAGTCCCAGGAAGGGCAGAAATGGACTGTGTGCTCAGTTCAGGTGTCCATGTGAGATGTGCAACCAGTATTGATAAATGCAGTGTTTCCCAAACTGCAGGCATTTGCATACCACCCTGACAATTTTTCACTGTATGCGCATGCCAACTTTAACATTATTTCATTAATTTTTCTCTAAATCAACTCATTCCCCTCTCCCCCTTAAAGTCCACATCATTTAGCCTCAATCTAAGCACACATATGTGTAGAGACAATGTTTTGGGGTGCTATTAATATTTTTATAGTTTATGCTACAATAATACATCACTGCTGGGAAAAATCCATCCACATTCCACTTTGAGAAATTCTGTATTAAAGCCTGATGGTAGCAGAGTGATAGTGCCCCCCAACACGTGCCCCATAAGATTTTCTCACTCCATTTTCATAATGCTATTGTTCACTGACATGCAATGTGTAGCTACCAGCGTTTCACTGGCATTGGTATGTTCTCCCTGATGACATATCCTGCACCAAAACACACAGACATCCATTTTCATCATGCACTCTCCTTCCAAATGTTTGGCTCAGACTGTTGATGTGATATGTAACAGTGGGTTTGTGATTCTGAAGCTGTAATGAGTCAGTGCTTGAAATCAGGTCAGAAATAGTAAAAGTCTTAGTAGCAAAATGAACTGAACAAGAGCTTTGGAAGGAGCCGTGATTGAACTGAATGCTTCCATGGGACAGAACTCAAGCTGGTTTGATGCAGGCTACATGGACTGGTTTAAGGAAAGTCAGAAAAAAAGCTTCAGGGGGGATGATTTCTGAGCAATGTTTCCTAAGAGTATAAGTCAGAAAGAAGGGAGATTTAAATTTATATGGTATACATATCAACAAATATTCACTAATTTTCTAAAATAAATTCCCTTAGAAGACACTCTTAGAGGTGTGCAATTATCGAGTAGGAGATTATGAAAATATTTTACACATTTAGATACACATGGTGAAATTCTAACAAAGTAGGCTTCAAATGACAATAAAAGGATAGTGTTCACTTGAAAACAGTAAGACAAACAGATAAAATAATAAAAGGACTGTGGCCCAAAGAAGGATTCACATTGCCCTCAGCAGTGGGTGGCAGACATTGATTCTCAAACCTTGAAGAGAAATAGCATCACCTGAGGAGTTAGTTGAAGATACAGAAGCTGGGTGGGCTCCCCTCCATAAATTCTGAATTAGGACCTGAGGTGAGGACTGAGAATTTCCATTTGGGGCAAGCTCTCAAAGATGATGATGCACAGTGCGTGTCAAAACACTGACTTAATTGACAGCTAGTCAATTAATGTGGGCAGAGGAACAATTGGAATTTGATTGTCTACACATATTTTCAGTATTATTATAGTTTAATAATCCATCTACAAAATAATACCTCTTAAAACTAATTTTTCATTCAGTTTAACTTCTGTTCCTTCTATTCTAATATAAACTCCCTCCCCCAGCTTTTCAATATTCCTGAAATAGAGGTGTTTCTTACAATTAACATATTATTTTTATCTGAAAAGACATTAAGTCAATGTTGGAAAAATACAATGAACTGTCCCTTAAAAAAGTCACAACATTTGTGAGTGGCCTCAAAGGTTCATGACATGAGGCCCTTGGTAATAGTGCAAATCTCTGGATTTGAATTGTGAGTCCTCTCAAATTAGTGTGTGGCTAAGGTGATTCCTGCTGTGTGAGCCCAGCAAATGGCCCAGCGTTACAAGACAGCCTTACTCTTCAGAAATGCCAAGACTGTCCCTAATTAGTAAAGCAATCACTTTTACCTCAACAACAACATTTTTTGTTTCCTTGTGAAAATCATCCTCCAATACAGACAGTGGTCGATGCTGGTGATGGATGTATAAAGTTCTAAGAGTATTTTTTAATATAAAAAGAGGTATTTTGAATAAATCAGGATTTGAACTGTGGCAGCAAATAAGATCGATTCAATGAATCATATAAATAGTTTGAACTCATGGAGATGTCCAGTGTCTAAGTGACATTTTATAACTATATTATGAAAACTTAATCACATTATGGGAGTTAAGAAGATGTCAGATATTTGCTGAGACTTTTAGGATCTAACATTATAAAATTGCTATCTACACTTAGATGTATTTGTGTATAAAAACAGACACACAAGTGAAATAAGTCAGAGAAAGACAAATATATTCTATGATCTCACTTATACAGGAGGGAGTAAAAGTAGGTTTACAGTTCTGAGTACTCAAAACACAAGAGTTTATTATTTATTCATTATTGTATTATTTCCATACAAGCAACTGTAAACCTACTTCAGTCCCACCCTATCCATGAAACCTAAGAAAACCCAAGCTCATCGAAACAGAGACAAGATTTGTGTTTACCAGAGGCAGGGTACAGGGTAGCGGATTTGGGTAAAATTGGTCAAAACATACAAACTTTGAGTTACAAGTTCTGTGGATATAATGTGGTTCATGGTGACTATAATTAGCAAAACTGTATTGTATATTTGAAAGTTTCTAAGAGAGTAAATCTAAAATTCTCTCATCACAGGGAAAAAAATTTGCAACTGTTTGAAGTGATAAATGCTAACTAAACTTACTGTGATAATCATTTCACAATATCTAATCATTATGTTGTTCACCTTAATCTTATCCAATTTTATATGTCAATTTTATCTCAGTAAAACTGAAAAAAGTCAAAAATTGTACACCTAAAAGAAATACACATATACAATCTTGAAAATATTTATATACATATCTACACTATATATACCCACATGCCTATAATTACACATATGTATTTCTATACATGTGCACATGAATCCATAAGCACCGCTCCATAGATATGTATACACAGACACACACACACACACACACACACACACACACACACATGAAAATAGTATGCATTTCAAGATATTTAAAAAATATTTTCTGTGTCCTATCCCACAAACTGAACAAGTTGCATCTTCATGGCTTACCTCTGAAATCCATTTGAAGTAAATGGGAGGTGAAAATACTGTTCTTTCTCCTTTTGTTCTCCTGTTTGTACTTTATTTAAATGTCCGATTGCACTCTGCCTTGCATTTTATTCAACAGTGTGCATGTATCATCTCTTCATTGTACCACAAATTATTTAAAGTCAATGATATTCTATTAGTCTTTGCACTTTTCAGTGTTTAATAGAGTGATCTGCATATAACAGAGGCTTAATAAAACTTGGGCCAGTCAGTTAATTTCCTTGAAACCCAGTTTACTCATCCTTACAACAGGCTTGGTTCTGTTATTTTCCAAGGAATCTTGGAGGTTTTTTTTTGTATCACATATTAAAAGTTTTCAAAAAATTTGAATGCTTTATAACATTATGATTATAGATGAGTGTGTGTGTGTGTGTGTGTATTCTTATGTGACACACAATTTTATCATATGTTCCATCAACTGTATTATCTTTAAAGTCAGAAAAGTCAAATAAAATACCTAAAATCACAAGGTGTGCATTGTGTCAAAAAGTAAAAGAAAAAAACACAACATATGATCTTTTACAACTGGCTTATTTTACTTAAAAATAAACACCCCAGAACCTAAACTGAGCTTTGCCATTTACTGCCTGGCTGAACTTCAGAAACAAGTCAACTAACTTCTGAGGCACCATGTCCTGGTCTGTAAACTAAAGACTACAATACCTACTTCATCTCCTTCTCCGGGTAGCTGTGCAGTCCATTAAGATAGTATATGTGAAAGCAATTTATGTAGTATGGTACAAATGAAGGCTGTATGTAGTTTTATCCCTCAGTACCAATGTTTTAATGATCTGCCACTATAATCATGGCACAATTATTTTAAAACACTCCCAGGCTCTGCTGAAAAGAAACATAAAAATAAAATGATAGATATGATGGGAAACAGCTTTGAAAACTTAATTACATTATGCAAATGTAAGGTAATATTTTGTATCTTGATGCAGATTTCTGAACCAGTTATATTATAGGAACATATTCCAAGTAATAAAATGTCTAGGTAACAAATGAATGTCCCTGAACAGAGAAAAATAAAAATCTTTACATTATTTATTTAAGGCAAAAGTTCTCGGCTCTTACATCTTCCTGAAAATTGTTTGTGAATGTTGAAAAGATAGCATGTTAAATGGTAAAATTCTGTAACAATAAAGGCATGAATGGATCTACCTTAAAAAATGTTGTCTTACAGTCATAATGAGGTAATTGCCAATCTACAAGAGTGATGATAAAAGGGCATGAGCTTTTTATTTACTCATTTATTAGTCCATTCAACAAGTATTTATTTTGCATTGGGTACAATGTTCGGAAGTAGAGACTGAATAGTGAATAAAAACGATAGGTTTCTTTCTCTCCTAGACTTTTCAATCAGAAAAGAAAAAGAAAAGTTAAAAAACATGGAAATAGGGTGGCATACTGGTGAGAATGCAGTTTATTTTTTTATTTTTAAAAAAATATATTTTATTGATTTTGTACAGAGAGGAAGGGAGAGAGATAGAGAGTTAGAATCATCCATGAGAGAGAGTCATCGATCAGCTGCCTCTTGCACACCCCCTATTGGGGATATGGCCGCAACCAAGGTACATGCCCTTGACCGAAATCGAAGCTGAGACCTTCCAGTCCACAAGCCGACACTCTATTCATTGAGCCAAACCGGGTTCGGTGAGAATGCAGACAGTTTAAAGAGACAGATACCTATGGGCTCTGGGGGCAAATGTTATTAAGCATCGGTTTCCTCAGGAATAAACATGGAATAGTACTATCACTAATCTCATGAGTCTTTTAGAAGATTGAATGAAACCATGGACATAAATCACAGTGTGTGATACATAGTAAATTCTTATTAAATGGTAGACTTGAAGGTGTTGCTAAAGATTTCTTTACCAGCTATGCAACTTCAAACTATCCAAGTAGGCTTTAGAACATTCTAAGAGAGCCTTGCTTTATTCATAATTTAGATCTCAAAAATCATGCAATGCTGCTTTTTGAGAAATAAAGTGTGACAATGATCAGATTTTGTGGATAGTCCCTTCTAAAATAATGTGAAATTTGTTGTAAGGGTGGGCACACAGGCCAGGGAACAAATGTTGGCGTCCTTCCACTAATAATACATTCACAGGGCTTTATTCTCATCTCTTTGTGTGGCTCTCTCACACTATAAAATTGCATTGCCAATTTCACTTAGTGGAGGGGGGAGGGGACATTTTAAAACTAGGAATTGGATGTTTCACTTGGTTGCTCTCTCATCCATCTTAATTTAGACACCATAACATCATGGCACCCAGCACCCACCCCTCCAATGATGGAAATATGCCCATGCCTATGAATGTTTAAAAGCAGGAAACATCCATTTCAGCATCAAACACAGAGATATCCCAGTCTCCTTCTCAAGTAAAATTCTAAGCAATAACCCTTTTAAGAATTAAGGATTGAAATAATAATACTCATTGTTATACTGAGTTCATAAATAAGTAATTCTAGTTAGGGTTCTTTTAAGGTATATAGCTAACAATTTAGAGATGTGTATATGACAGGAGGCAGTCAGAATAAAAGGAATTGTCAAAACTGGAAGTCTTCAAAAATAAACCACATCCTGAATATTAATACGTTGTACAAACTTCATTTGTTTCATTTTACATTTAAGATAATGCTAGCCAGAAATAATATAATGTAGCTGGCTCAGATTTGTTTTCATTTTAAGGATTGTATCAATAGAATTAGAATCCTACAATCCAAGAATTGCTTAACGCTTGTTTAATTTTTTGAGTTTATAAACCAAGACACTTTTTTACAAGTGTAAGACTTCATTAATATCAAAGTTCTATTTTTTATATGACACTATTTTTTATTGATTTCAGAGAGGACAGTAGAGTGAGAAAGAGATAGAAACACCAATGATGACAAAGAATCATTGATCAGCTGCCTCCTGTACCCCTCTACTGGGAATTAAACCCGAAACCCGGGCATGTGACCTGACCAGAATCAAACTCAGGACCCTTCAGTCTACTGGCCAACACTCTATCCACTGAGCCAAACCAGGTAGGGCTGCATGGCACGTTTTTAACAAACAGCAATAATATTATGGAAAAATCATACATTTTTTTGAATATTCCCTAAGTACTATATACTATTCTTAGGTTTTATATCCATCAATTCACTTAAAATAGTCTTTTAAAAAAGCAGGTAACCCTTTTTATAATTATGAGGAAATTATTTGTAGGAAAAATGGTAAATTTTTAAATATATTGGGGTTTCTACTTAGTTAATAGCAGACTAGATAACTCTGAGTAAACTAAAACCAACAGACGATTTAAAAGCCTGGGACAAAAATCCCCCAAATTTAAAAGCATTAAATAGCAATGAAGATTATAAAGAATTATCATGCTGATATTTGGGGAGAAACAGAAACTTAGAGCCAAGAACACAGAGCACTCAGAGGCTTTGGTCTGGTGGTATCTGTTGATCCAAGGAAGATGGCTTAAATGCTGAACTATGTTTCTGATAGACTAATGAGGCTAGCAGAAAAAAGTTGAAGTCCAAGTACACTGTTCTTGCTTTATGCTGGGGCCTTGGAGTATTGCATCGGAAAAGAAAATATGAAGCAAAAGTAAATGAATATCCATAAAAACTGTGATTCGTCTGGATGATTCAGAACATCTCAAACCCTAAATTTACATGAAGGTAATCCCAGATTGCTATTGTACACGGGAGCCTGGGGAAGGCAAAAAGAAAATGACTTTCAGGGCTCAAATGCTTTCTAATAACAATTATTGAAATACCATGTTCCACACACACTAAAAAATGGCCAAATACATGAGGAGACAAAAGGGCACACATAAGAACCAGCAGAGACAACAGAAACATTCAAAAAATTCAAATACTGTAATTATCAGAAAGGTCCTGTAAAACAATTACACTTAATTCAAGGAGAGAAAAATCAAGCCTGAAAATTTGAAATGCAAACCGAAAATAATAATAAAAAACAACAACAAATATAATAGATTTAAGAACAAAATTTGAATTATCAGTGAAAAAAATAGCAATCAAAATTAAAAATCAACAGATGATTTCATTGACAGTACAACATAAGAGAGAATCAGTGAATGAAAGTTAGGTCAAAAGCATGGAGACATCAAAAGATGCAAATGACCAATATATGAAAGAAGACACAGAGGCTTTATATGACAGTCTGGCATATGTTCAACAGAGCCATGGAAAGATCCAAGAGACAGAATGGATCAGGGAAATGTTTAAAGAGATAATGGCTAATTTCCCCCCCCAGAATTTCTAAAAACAATTCATAGATTCAAGAGGTTTAATACGTGGCTGGCAAGAATTCAAATTTTAAAAAAATCTTAAAAATTGTACACAGTTTGCCTAAAGAAAAAACAAAACGAAACAAGAGTTATTCCAATAGCTGGCTTCTCAATAACAACATGAGAAGCAGTAGACAGTGGAATGGTATTTTCAATGTTAATAGAGAGTAATGGCTAATTGGAATCCTATATCGACTGAAAATATCATTTAAGAATAAAGATAGACATTACTGCAAAAATATTTAAAAAGGTATTCTTCAGTCAGAAGAAAAATAATACAAAAGAATAGGAACAGCATAAAAATCTGGGCAAATCTAAATGAGCACTAATATTTAAAAGTAGGAGTATTTCTTGTGAGGTATATAATTAAAATTCACCAAAATAAAAGCACATAATTTTATAATTCAAGAAGAATAAATAAAGTCTTAAGGACTTGGAAGAAGCTAGAGATATGGATTAAAGTTAGACTGATAACTCAAGAATATAATTACTAGGGTTAACACTATACAAATTTTAAAAAGAAGTCTTTAACTTCTAAATTAATAAAAAAGAAATGTCTTGCTTATAATTTTCTTATCAGCATAAAAGTAATAAGAGGGGAAAAACCTACATAAAAAAGTACTTGACATTTCAAATTTTTAAAGCCAGTAAACTGAATCTTTGTAAAATCATTTATAGCTATAACATTTTTAAAAAGTCAACTAATTGCTGTTTGCACTCTATCCAACTTCACTGCAAATGACGAATCTTAGTATTTTGTTTCTGCTGTAGTTCTCATCCTGATGGTTTTATAAATTCCTGTGCAATCTTTAAAAGCTGCTGTTATAACTTGCTATAACAGATTTCAGGTTAGTCTGCTTGCTCTTTTTATTTTTACTGTATTTTTAAAAATATATTTTTATTGATTTTAGAGAGAAAGGGAGAAGGAGAGAGATAGAAACATCAATGATCAGAGAAAACCATTGATCAGCTGCCTCCTGCTCTCCCCACAATGGAAAATGAGCCACAACCTGGCATGTACCCTGACTAGGAATTGAACTGTAACCTACTGGTTCATACCCTGTTTCCCCGAAAATAAGACAGTGTCTTATATTAATTTTTGCTCCCAAAGATGCCCTAGGTCTTATTTTCAGGGGATGTCTTATTTTGCCATGAAGAAGAATACGGTACACATTTATTGTTAAATGAAAATAAAGGAAATTTATTACCTGTATATGGTATGGTAGTATGGTAGTTGTCAACACAAACCAGACAAACTGTGAATCCTACAGTATCAAGAATTTACTCATTTATTCAATGACAATCATGTCATCATCTTCTGGAACATCATCATAACAATTCAATTCCTGAATTTCCTGGTGAATTTCTTGTGACTCCATTTCTTTTAGAATCAGTGGACTAAATCTCTCATGTTTAGCCTGGGGGGGGGGGGCTTATTTTCGGGGGAATGCCTTATATTTCACTCAGAAAGTAACCTAAAAGTAGGTCTTATTTTTGGAGGATGTCTTATTTTCGGGGAAACACAGTAGTTCAACACTCAACCACTGAGCCACGCCAGCCAGCTGGGCTGCTTGCTCTTTTTAATTATTTCTCCTTTCCCTTCTCTGCCTTTCTCTTCCCTTTTATCTCTCCCCTCTCTCACTACCCACATTATATATTTTTTTATTGTATTTTGTGTTTTCTTGTGTAAGAAGTGGCTCTTTCCTGACAATTCCTCATAATGGTTTCCCAATTTTCTAAATCTCTGATGATTTCCATTAATGACCAGCTCCAGCAAAGTATAGCTAATAAAAGTGTAACATGGGACAATGTTAGTCATAACAAAAAATGTAATATTTCTGTTACATTTCAAGTGAAATGAAGAAACTAAATCATCTGATGCTGAAGATGTCAAGTTTGATGTTTTGTCTAATAAAATAAATGTGCAATTTACTGCTCTGCTGATGCCATGACAACTAATTTTTTCAAAGAATTATCTACTTAAAAATTGAAAGTGAAATATAGGAGAGTTCATTTTTATTTGCATCTTTCTTTTCTTTCCTTTCTTCCTGCTACCCCATTTTCATGTCATTTATTGCAGGAGAGATTGTACTGCATTAACATAGTTACCCAGCATTAGAAAAACATCTGTGGGCTAGGAAAAATAATATTATCAATTAATTACATATTGAGTTTTGAAAAATGTAACTATGCATCATTAACACAGTATTGAATTGAAAGGAAATAGTGGGAATTTTAGAATATCATCCATAAATTTTACATTTTGATAGAGTAGTCTTTTTAAGCTATCTGGGTTTTATGCCTTGTTATTCTCATTTTAATATCAGACTTAGAGAAAAACAATATCATACATTATACATAATCAAAAACACAAAGTCCAGATATATGTGTATTCTATAAGTATGACGATTTGCATAACATGTAATATACTACCGTGTTTCCCCGAAAATAAGACATCCTCCAAAAATAAGACCTACTTACAGGTTTCCTTCTGAGTGAAATATAAGGCATCCCCCGAAAATAAGGCCCTCCTAGGCTAAACATGAGAGATTTGGTCCATTGATTCTAAAAGAAATGGAGTCACAAGAAATTCACCAGGAAATTCAGGAATTGAATTGTTATGATGATGTTCCAGAAGATGATGACATGATTGTCATTGAATAAATGAGTAAATTCTTGATACTGTAGGATTCACAGTTTGTCTGGTTTGTGTTGACAACTACCGTACTACCGTTCCGTATACAGGTAATAAATTTCCTTTATTTTCATTTAACAATAAATGTGTACCGTATTCTTCTTCATGGCAAAATAAGACATCCCCTGAAAATAAGACCTAGGGCATCTTTGGGAGCAAAAATTAATATAAGACACTGTCTTATTTTCGGGGAAACAGGGTAGCTAAACATTTTATACTCTTGCAAAAATACTGTGTTTTAATACCCACTTCATAGCTTATATAACTTTAAAAAACAGAAGCCTCATTTTCCACATTTAATCTGGAAGGAGAAAATTTTATCTTTAGAGGATAAAGTACAATTAAACTAAACAAATTAGCAACCTCCCACATATGTTAACTAGAAAACTTTTCAAACTAGCTGGAGACCATATGAAATAACTCTCCTCAAAATAGGAAACATTTGTGTATTAAAAAAATAAAAACTTTTAAAAGAGGGTTGAGGAAGAGTTTAACACAATGAGACTGTACATTCTAGATGGTGTGTTCTACTACAATGTCCCCTTTGGGTTAGTAACATTGATTTTGGATAATACCCTGACATAAAGGTTGCTTTCTATTATCGTCTTTTTAAAGCTCATCTTTTATTTCTTACTGTGTGTTCAGTCATAGACAATTTTTAAACCAGATAAAAATTGATCCAAATATAGTAAAAAGCTGATACTCCTTAATATTCACCAGATGCATTCTCTCTACTCTTTCATGCCTTTTGATGTAGTTATTTTTAGCAACATCAGCTCTGTCTGTATCTCATTTGTTATGCAGCCTGTATAAACCATCATTGTGCATTATAGAAAGAACAGCACATGGCTTAAAAAGCACTCATTTTTTCTCATCCACCAGCTATTAAAAATAGTTGTCTTTTCACAGTCACCTGGGACTAGCAACCCCAAACATCTCAGCTCTTTAAAAAATATAATGAATGGTCTAAAACTCAAAAGAAGAGAGGCATAACATATTTGGAAGTTATTGTGGTGAAATGATCTACAATTTCCCACATGTCAAAGGACCTTCAATCAAATTTAACTTGCTATCTAGAAGATACTATCCTATATAATAAAGATGTAATATGCAAAATGTCGTTACACTGTAGGAGGGTGGGGCAGTGAGCTACAAGTGGGAGGTGGAGTGCTACAGGAGGGAGCAGAGCAGCAAGCTATGAAGGGAGGGCAGGGAGGAGGGGGGAGAGGGGAGCTACTGACACAGATTCATGCACAGGGCTACTAGTTTATTATTATATAATAAAAGTCTAATGTGCTACGTGTCCTACCGTTCAACCAGTTGCTATGATGCACACTGACCACCAGAGGAAAATGCTCTGACTGGTAGGTTAGCTTGCTGCTGGGGTCCAGCCGATGGGGACTGGGTGAGATGGGTCGGAAATGCCTTGGAGCCCTCCTGCAGTCCCTCCCCAGCCCTGATCATGTACTAATAGGGTCACTCGGCCTGGCCTGTGCCTTTTAAAAATCCGGGATCCCTTGAGGGATGTCAGAATCATGTACCAGGCCTCTAGTTTATTATAAAGAAAAACAACCCACTTCATCAGATACTTAAATGAGGACTTATTTTGTGGCAGGCCCACTGAAAAATGATCATATTAAAAAAAACAGGTAAATCAGTTCTTTATTAATAATTCTCTGATTCTTTTGAACACTTACTACTAGTACATTTTACACACTGACCTAGGTCCTGAGGATAAAAGATATTTGACCCACAATTCAGTTTTGTATTATTTTTTTTTTTAAACTTCTGAGTGCTTACAATGCAAGGTAGTTTTTTGTTTTGTTTTGTTTTGTTTTTTTACTAATATGCCATACACTCATCCATGAAAACATTGGTAAACAAGACAAACTTATATTTTCTAGCACCATTATGTTTGTAATCTTCTTATTTATTATACACCTATAGCTTGGTATAATGAGACAAGGTATTGTATAACAGTCTTTTATTATGTCTTTCTTGCTCCCCAATAATAATAACAACAATAAATAGAATAACATATAATGTGTTGGGTACTTATTGTATGCCCAGAATTGGCTAGGTCTTTATAGGCATCAACTCTTTAAATCCCCCTCAAATACTCTATCAGATAAGAAATTGAGATTTGGAATGATTTACTAACTCTCTTGAGCCAACCAAGCTAATAAGAGGCTCAGTTCAAACTCAAACTCGGATATGTTACATGGAATGATGATAGAAAAGAAAGATCTTCCTGTACTTGCTCCATATTCATAAAGTCTTCATAAGTCTGGGCAGTTTGAACTGATTTTTAAAAGAGTTGGATCAGTAGTTTTCTTTTCCTTGTTCATCACTGTCCAGATATATATTAGATGGATGGATGGATGGACAGATAGATAGATAGATGATAGACAAATGTAGATAGATAGATAGATAGATAGATAGATAGATAGATAGATAGATAGATAGATAGCTCTCCCATATAAGTAAAGGTTTTCCTGATACATGACATTGGCCAACATATTTAACCTTCCCAAGTTTGTTTTCTCATGTATAAAGCCTTAATTCCATCCTTGCCTAGCTAACTCCTCCCATCTTTCATGAGGATCAAGTGAGAGGATGTTAAGACAGCATTTAGGAAACTGAAAGGATGCTCAAGTGTCATCAATAAAAACTAGGGGGAGAGGGAGCATAGAGGACAGAAAAATCACCAAGCATTACATTCTCTAAAGTGTTATAATTTCCAAAGGCTGAGGCAGGGTTAGATACTGTCAAATAAAAAGCTTTGTTCTATGAAATATTTATTCCCTGGAATCGTTTGCCAGCCAGCACAGCAGAGCAAACACGAAGGTCTGTCCTTACAGAGGAAGCAGTAGAGTGCAGTGGTCAGGGAAGTTGACTTCAAGGTCAGGTGTGCCTGGTTCAAAATAGGCTTGGCCATTTCATTATCTACAAGACCACTTAGGAAGTGGTTTAACATCCCTAAGTCTCATTTTCCTATCTATAAAATAGAAATAACAACAGTCATCTGAAATACGCTTTCAAAAATTAAAAATAATGTATGCCAAGTGCCTGGCATTGTGTTTGGTTTCATGCCCAACAAATAAAAATGCTCAATAAATAGTCTCTGCAGAGTGATATGCTGGGTGATTTCCTCCCAGTGCACTGTACTTGTTTATTTAACTGAAGGTTAAGTCTATGTGATTTCAGGCCATTTTAGGTTAATAAAGAATACAAGCAGATAGAGGGGATAGGAAGAATTAAAGCAAGTTTGCTAGACAGGGACAAAGTGAATAAACAGAAAAAGAGGGTCAGTGTCCAAGGCCAGATGAACAGAGACAATGGGATTATTAGTTTGAGCCCTGGTTTGGTATCTTAGTTGGTTAGAGCATTGTCCTGATACACCAAGGTTGTGGGTTCGATCCGGGGTCAGGACACATACAAGAAACATCCAATGAATGCATAAATAAGTGGAACAACAAATCAATATTTCTCTCTCTCTCTCTCTCTCTCTCTCTCTCTCTCTCTCTCTCTCTCTCTCTCTCTCTCCCCCCCCCCCCAAATTGATAAATTAAAAAAAATCACAAGATTTAAAAAACACACACAATATTGGCTTTACTTCGAATGGAGAGATGTTCAAGAAGGCCTCCAGGATCTAGTTTGATGGTAAAAGGAATTGCACAGAATTTTTAGGAAAAGACATCATTAAAGATGAAGAAAGTCCTTTGGGGGATATCAGATGATTTAGCCTTCTGAGAAAAGCAATGGTACTATTCCAGTCTGCTCAGGAGAGACATGCATCACACCCGCTCTTCCAAGTGTAACCATGAACAGCGCTCTAAAAGCACGCAGATCCAGACAACGAATTCCACTCAGCCCCCCTATTTCTGAGGCCTCACAATAAAGGGGATTCTTTGGAGGGCTTCTGGATGAGGCTGTCATAGGAGCTGTGGAAGCAGCAGGTCCTTAGGACCAGGCTGTTTGCTTCAGAGGTTTTGTACTGTATCCCCAAGTCCTGGTCATGTTGTGGTTATGTTTACCGAGAAAAAACAGCTTCAGATGTAGAGTTCCAGAGAACACAGCACTGCTCTCCTCTTTTTTTTTTTTTAAAATCTAGATTATTTTCCTCCAAATTACTCGCAACAATGGTTTTAAAATATAGGTCACCTAGATTTCAAAACTATTTTGTTCTGAGCCATCTGGGGCTGAGGATGATTTGGAAATGAGCCGCTCTTGGTATCAGGGAAGAAACCCGACCGAACACATTTATTTGCACATCTGCCATTGCGGCAGCATTGTTCTGGGTACTTGGTATGCAGAAGATGTATCAAGAATTTGAACCTTGCAGAAACAAACTACTCAGCATTTCAATGAGGATCAGTGCATTGTGCATACAAAGGATCACTACAGGAAATCTTGGAATGTGGTTGGAGTACGTGGGTTTGCAAAACTAAATATCACTGAGCAGTTGCAAGCTGACTTAGATGGTGCAGGGGTGATCTCCTCCCCTGTCCCTGAGTTGCTCTAAGAAAGGTGGTTATTACAAAATCGTGATTTGCACCTCTACATTCCTACAGTCTTCATTTGTTAGCCCATGTCTAATAAATTGTTTTCAGCACATTTAATTGACTCGGTATAAAGCATTGATGAAATGGCATCTAAGAATGCAGGTCATGTGACTCCATGTATTTACAATAACACCCAATATAACTATAAAAAAGATTAGTGGCTTCATTTGGAATCACTGCTTTTTTTGTGTCCTTCTCCCATCTTGTGGTAATTCTTAATGTTCTCAGTCAGCATGTGTGTGTGGCCCCTAGCATTCTATTCATAGCTGCTATTATCAACACAGAAAAAAGAGATGGCTCCATCTCTTCTATGAAGTGGAGTATGTGAGATTTAGATATGACTCTTTCCCCTGAATTGGTTGTGGATATAGAAGAAAACATAGGGCTTCCCCTGGCCGGTTTGGCTCAGTGGATAGAGCATCGGCTGGAGGGTCCCAAGTTCAGTTCTGGTCAAGGGCATGTACCTTGATTGCGGGCATATCCTCAGTGGGGGGTGTATAGGAGGCAGCTGATCGATGTTTCTCTCTCATCGATGTTTCTAGCTCTCTATCCCTCTCCCTTCTTCTCTGTAAAAAATATCAATAAAACATATTCAATAAAAAAAAAAACACACAAAAAAACATAGAGCTTGCTGTAATCTTTCAGATAATTATAATAATAAAATACTAGCACCACTAGGACCACTGCTGCTCATAATAATGACAAATGCTATTGAACATTTATCAGATGCTGAAGCCTTTACCTGCATCGTGTCATTAATCCTCACAAAAAACCTGATGAGATCAGTACTATCACTCCTGCTGAGTAAGGAAACTGAGGCTCAGAGAGGTTGAGTACCTTGCACAATGTCACACAGCTGGTACTTTTTCATGAGATCAGGATTTAAATCCAGATCTGTCTGACCTCTGAAATGTGCTCTCAATCTCAGGCAATGGCATTTCTCTTTCACAGTATGAAGTTCTGACATATCCAACACCATCCTGCCATTATGATCTTTGAGTGTTATATTAGAATCCTTCTGTCTTTCCAACATCTTCAAGGGAATATCTAAAATTAAAATCTTTAAGATGCTTGCAGAGTTTAAAATTGATAGAGATTGCTTGTGTGAAACTGTTACTCATACTTAAATCATGGTTTAGGTGAGGATTTTTAACCCTTTGCACTCCGAACCATTCTGGACATTGGCTACCAGCTACTCGATGCTACTTTGCGGCGGAAACGTGCGTTGAATTAACTCAATTCCCCGTAATCACTAATAAACTACAATGTCCCCTGAGAGGGGACATCCAAGTGATATGCTAGAATTCCGATGTCCCCTGAGAGGGGACAGCGGAGTGCAAAGGGAAATCCATTAATCTCTGAGCATCTTAAGGGGAGAGTTGGTATAAATCATTTCATTCCCAATGATGATCACAATAGTTGACAGATGTCACCGTGTAATGCGTATAGAATGAATGCAAATATAATAGGGGAAAAAAACACAACCTTTAATCATGATCATATCATTCACTTTAGTTGTGAGAGCAGATCAGCCTCAGCAAAACTGAAATGGGCACCTTCAGTCTATCCTGCGCTCTGTATATGACAAAGGAGAGAAGGAACAAAGGAGAATTATCTGCCGTTACCTCTCCTCTATGCTGTTACTGCACTACATCAGTGTTGCTGGTATTTTCCACCCAGTTCGTATTCCTATTTATTCCTGGTATAGTTTCCATCCTTCCACTTGCCACTGCTGTTTCAGCATGTTTGTAGGTAAAGCTATTGACAAATTGATTTAGGGGTAAGATTTACAAACTACATGCAGATCATAACAAACTGCTAATAAACTGCTTTCTCTTTCTAATGAGTGTGAACACGTAGCCTGATTTATCCTCTATGTGGCGGGAGGGGCTGGAGGGGGCACCCTGAGGTCTTTTGCGGACATCTACATGAGATGAAAATTCTCTACTGAAGGAAACCGAGCAAAACCCCCCTCCCAGACAGCCTTCTCACCTGCTTGCAAGGCTCCGTGCAGAGGGTCAGAGTGGGAATTCCTGCAAATGGATCTCTGTGGTTCTGCATATGCTGGGTCAGCACTCAAAATAAGGGCTCCCCCAAGATCCTTCTATTCAGGTGTCTCTATTTTAAGGTATTTCTCCTCTGCCAGACCTCAGTTTGAGTGCTGGCTCTGCCAACAATGTCACTTTGGTCAAATTACTGCAACTGCTGTAATTTCCTTACTTGAAAAAAGTGGGTGGTGCGAAGCTCTCATCAACAATTTACAGAATATGAAAGTGATTTTCAAACAGTAAAGCTGCCTCAACTGTTGCTTGTTATTATTACTGGGATCATCTTTCAAATATTTCTACCAACTTAATTCCCATGTTTAATGATTACCTTTTGTTAATCATTGGCCATCTTGAAATTCTGTTAGGGTGGTACTAAATGTTTTTAGCTATTGTACTTTCTAGCAATCATTGCTGATTGTCACTCAATGTAGGTACCGTTTCTATGAAATAATGAAGTAAGCACGTGGTCTAGAATGAGCACTGGTTTAGCAATTAGAAGTTTCATAGTTCTGATCTCAGTCTGCAGTCCAACTCATTACTATTTTGGGTAAGTCATCTCCTCCCTGAGCCTCAGGTAGATTAAATGAGGCAATTCCTGTAAACTAATGCTCCTTCCCACTTCTTCTTCCTTCACCTGGCTTAAGAAGGAAATATAATACAAGTCTCAAGAGATGAGGTTTGCCCTAGCCTGTTTGGCTCAGTGGGTGGAGTGTCGGCCTGTGGACTGAGGGGTCTTGGGTTTGATTTCTGTCAAGTGGAATGTGCCTTGGTTGCAGGCACATCCCCAGTGAGGGGTGTGCAGGAGGCAGCTGATAAATGTTTCTCTCTCATTAATGTTTCTGGCTCTCTGATCCTCTCCCTTCCTCTCTGTAGAAAAATCAATGGAATATGTTTGAAGAAAAAAAAAAAGATATGAGGTTTTTAGTTCATTTAATTTCCTGATTAAAATTAAAGTTTGTTTCAGTCATTGCAAAAGATAAATCTATTTAATTTAAAGAACATTAGTGGCTACAGACTATCTTAGAGTTCACTGACTCGAAACCCTGTATTTTCTTTTTTTAATTTTATTAATATGTTTTTATTGATTTTTTAAATATATATTTTATTGATTTTGTACAGAGAGGAAAGGAGAGAGCTAGAGAGCTAGAAACATCGATGAGAGAGAGTCATCGATCAGCTGCCTCTTGCACACCCCCTACTGATATGCCCGCAACCAAGGTACATGCCCTTGACCGGAATCAAACCCGGGATATTTCTTATAGAATGAAATATTTCCCACATAAATGTCAAAACATCTCCTAATAAAATTAATTATAAAGTTGCAATATATGATTATGACTAAATTTTTTTACTTGTGTCTTCTTCTAGCCCAGCTATAACTCAGCTCTTTCAGTGCTACAAATCAGGATTATAACTAAAGAAGGATTTCAATTTTCATTTTTTACATTTAAGTACTGTTTTCCCAGAGGCAGGGAGAAATGAAGAAGAAATCCCTAATATATAGCACTGAGATTTTAATTTCCCTTAACTGCAATGGTAATTGAAGTCCTCAAAGGTTGAAAAATGTTACAGCTTTTTTCATCATTCTTCTACTTTTGTTATCTTTAAGGTATATATTCTGACCAAGAATGCATTTAAGCTTTAATAGACTTGTAGGTATAGCTAGTTAAAGTACTAGGGGATTTGTTCAAATAGCTGCTGACTGATTTTGAGATTCTTGTTCATGAAATATGTTCATTCTTCTATTGAAAAATAACATTTTCATTAAAGGTAGTCAGGATTCTATTTTTTAAATTGATTTCAGAGAGGGAGGGAGAGGGAGGGAGATAGAAATATCAGTGATGAGCCGAAACCGGTTTGGCTCAGTGGATAGAGCATCGGCCTGCTGACTGAAAGGTCCCAGGTTCCATTCAGGTCAAGGACATGTTCGTTAGTTGCGGGCACAAACCCAGTAGGGGGTGTGCCGGAGGCCGCTAATCAGTGTTTCTCTCTCATCGATGTTTCTAGCTCTCTATCCCTCTCCCTTCCTCTCTGTGAAAAATCAATAAAATATATTAAAGAAAAAAAAAGAAACATCAGTGATAAGAGAGAATCATTGATTGGCTGCCTCCTTCAGGCCCCCTACTGGGGATCAAACCCACAACCCATTCATGTGTCCTTAACAGGAATCAATAGGCCAATGCTCTAAACTGGCTCAGGCTGTAGTCAGGATTCTTGAGGGATTAATTTGAGTGACTTAAATGTCTTAGTTGACACAAGTATCTTATTGAGCACATACATGTACAGATATACTTTTTACAAAACACTAATATAATGGGTTTAAGTAGTTTATATTTTGTAAGAAAATTTGAGGTATCGAAATTCAATGCATAGGTCAGGCAGATGATTACTTAATAGTGAACACTGAAATTTGAATTTCCTTTATAGAACTGTTAGATTCATAATGACAAGTGTGTTAGCAAATATGAGGTGGATCATTAAGAACTTAGACTTTAAAGGGAGAAAAACTTAGAATTAACTGTTGGCTCTGCCACTTACTAGATGTGTGACCTTGAGCCCATTACTTTGCCAAGTTTTACTCTTCACCTTGGAAAAGGAATGATGAGTGTCCACTATCCTACATGACTGTCTTTAGGATTTAATGTGATCATGAGATGATCACGAGTAAAAGAGTGCTAATGTTAAAATTATAACCAAGGCCAAGGACATAATAGATGCTGAAAACCAAAGAGATATGCCAGATCAAAATATAAGTTTTCAGTGTATATCCTGAGAACCAGTTTAACGACTCTTGAATCTCCACCCTAAGATCTTAAACAAGTTGTAGGATATTTGTTTGAGAGTAAAGAGGAAAGTGTTTCATTTAGATGATTTTAGAAAAGAGATTTCAAAGGATGATATGTCATCCCTGCTCTTTAACCCTCATCGAGGGGAAGGGATGCCTGTCCTCTCCACAGAAGCCTCTTGAGGGCCTTTAATATGTGATCTGGGTTTCCCAGAACCTTACAGGCAATGGACTTGAGCCTGACTTCCTTACACCATGGAATTGGGACAGTGGAAGAGACTTCTTCCTGCAACTGAATCCCCTCTAATAGCAGGTCAGAGAATATGTGAGTTCACCCTCAAATTTAAGCCATATGGAAGGAGAAGCTGGCCAGGGCCACTCTCACTTATCCAAAGAGTACCTCCTGGAAGGGGCAATGGGACTCTATCCATGAGGGTCCACATGGAGTGTGCTCCCCAACTCCCAGCAGTGGAGTGAGGTGGCTGCCAAAGGAGGAACACTGCCCGGTTCATGAGAGTAACTGCTCCAGGGCCCCATACAATTTCTTCTCAAAGAACCCAGAAAAAAAATGTCTATAGGATAAAAAAGTCAACTTTGAACTCTCTTCTCCTGTGAAAAGAAGAAAAAAGGTCTGTGGGAGAAGACAGCATGAAGTTATCGTGAAACAGTACCCGTTCAATAAATAACTACTCCTCTCTTCTCTTTTTCCAATGCTCCAAACATAGAGAGGGAGTTGGTGGGTGAGAAAAAGACAAGGACACCCCCCCCCCCACACACACACACACACTGCAAGAGGCTAGCCTCCATTGTGGACTAGGATAAATCCAAATTCAGAGTCGTGATCATCCTCTGGGAGGAGATAGTCTCATTTTGAGACTACCTGCAATTTAAAGAGATCACAGGACTTTTTCTCCTACCTAAGATGAACCACAAAAGTCATAGCCCCGCCTTTCCTATCCAGAGTCATAGAAAGACTATGCCTAGGATGTAAATTTTAAAGGGAGCAATGAAAAATAAAAATAAGTGTTTTATTGTGTTCCATAAACCGTACTTGTTTCAAGGACAACGGACTATTGGATATATAAGCTCACCTCCCCTTTCTCTGTTGTTCTTATTTGCTAGATACCAGACCCATACCCATACACCTGTATGGTGCTGTCTTGAGTCACATGTCTAACCTGCTTCCCAGGCTTTAGCATGTTTGTTATGCATGTTTTATAAGGCAAATATATAAAGGTAGAAATGTAGGTAGCACTAAGATCTAAGGCCTAATTATATAATCAGAATGCATGATACACATTAATTACAAAGATATAAAAAAAGAAATTGAGGACTGATTGCCATTACATATATATGCTTATTTTTCATGTATACATATTTTTGCATATATATTATCAGTGCTTTACGAAGCCACATTAAACATTACTGGAAAGGGGGAGGAACTAGGGTGGTAACCATGGCAGCTCTGACAAGAGGGTATGGTCATAGTCTTACTTCTAAAGGACAAGCCAATTTCATAACTGTTCTTTTTTTCTACAAGTTGATAAGAACCTTCCCAGGCTAGAAGCTGGTAGCCTCAATGAATCTTCCCTACAATACCAGGTCATTCCCACTGGTGTTCAGCATATCTGCATTTCTCAAAGCTTTTGGACAACTTAAGAGTAGTATGGGATAGCTGCAATAATTCCAAAAGCTTTACAGGTTCTTCTCACAACTTCTAGGAATCCCTGGCAAAATTAAAAGGGCTAAAGCTAGAGCTCTGATATCATCAGACTTTATCTCCACAACCAACCTTAGCACACTGTTTAGTATTTAGTATGTGATCAATGAATGGCAGTTGGGGGAAGAAGTGTCTCAGCATTATTGCAACCAATCTTTTTTAAAGAAATATATTTTAATTTATTTTTACAGAGAGGAAGAGAGAGGGATAGTTAGAACACAGATGAGAGAGAAACATCAATCAGCTGCCTCCTACACATTCCCTAATGGGGATCAAGCCCACAACCAAGGTACATGCCCTTGATCAGAATCGAACCCAGGACCCTTCAGTTCACAGGCTGATGCTCTATCCATTGAGCCAAACCGGTTAGGATTCTGCAACCAATCTTGAAGCAAAAACCTCATATATAAATTTGGTGAAGAGGAACATTGTGTGTAGAATGAGCTGTGGGTTCCTTTTATGTAAAGAGGAATTTTAATATAATCATAAATCACTAGAGTTGGAAGGCCCAATGAGATGATTTTTTGCAGCCCTTTACAGTATCCTACACAACTAACACTTCGCATAGGACGGACATCTTAGGAGGAGTTGATCAGTACAGGAACACCCTGTCCATTCAGGCCTGGAAGAGGATTATAGCTATATCCTGCTGAAAAAAAAAAACACAAAAAAACCCCAAAAAACAAACAAAAAAACAAAAAACAAACAAACAATTAAAACACTAACTTGTTCATAAGCTAAATTAGGAATTAGGATATAACTACAATACATAAAGTAATATCACAAACCTTACCTGCATACTAAAATAATTTCAGTACTTCTCTAAATATAAATTTAAAAAAATATTGCACAGAATATGTTTGATATAATTCTGATAACTAAATTGCAAAACAAATTATCAGATATATGCTTTTTAAAAGATATACCAATTCCAACTTCAGAATGTGAATACCAAAATTCTACTTTAGAAAGTAGAATTGTGGGTGGTATTTATTACGTATCCATTCCTTTGACTTTTTTTTTTTTTTTTTTTTTTTTTTTCTAAGAGGTCCCTTGGCCTGGTCTGAGCCCTCTTGCAATCCAGGACCATTCAGGGGATGTTGAACTGCTGGTTTCCACCTGATCCCCGCAGGCCAGACTAAGGGACCCCACCGGTGCATGAATCCATGTATCAGGCCTCTAGTATGTATATAAGATTTTTGGTTAATCTCTTCTCATCTTCTCCCTCCCCCCTTCCCTCTGAGATTCATCAGTCTGTTCCAGGTTTCCATGCTTCTGCATTGAGTGTCTGCCCCCTGGTGATCAGTGCACATCATAGCTACCAGTAGAACAGTCAAATGGACACTTAGGCTTTTATATATATAGATTTCTAAAATAAGAACATGACTTATTTGATATATAAGGAGGTAAAAGTTATACAAGTTTATACATTTTCCTACAAGCTAGGAAGTTTACTCACTTTTCTGATAAATTCACCAGAAAATGAAGAAATGTTTGTTTTATTTTCTTATCATCTATAGAATTTGGTAATATATTTATTATTTGTGGAAAGAAAATACTTATTCAGAAAACAAATAGAGATGGGCAATAATTATTCTAGACATGAAGTAAAGGAAAATAATTTTCCTTCAGCAATGCATAAGAATATTTTTCTTCTTAGTTTCATGGAAAGCCTGTGAACTATAATTAAGTATCGAATTAATGCTACTAGTATAGAATCAGTGGTTGGTATGATTGGTACCTGTGCGTGAAACGTATGTGCATCAGAAAACGAACAGCAGTTAAGATGAGCTCTCCATTTGCTGCTGGAGATCATCTAACTTTAAAAATCAAGGTGACATTAGAATTAATTCTGGCCAAATTATAAGGTTCAGCTCAAAATTTCATTTGAACGCACATGTGTGTGCACATTCAAACACACAGGCACACAAAATTAAAAGACACAGCTTTGCCACAACTGAACCAAACTGTCAAACAAGGTATTATTACTTTGACATTGCATTATCTGTGACCTTCATCTCTTAAGCTATGTGGATCAAATCTATTTCTCCATAAGCCATGTGGATCATATATTTTATATTATTGTATTGTGTTTTTATGCTCTTATATTTAGTACATTTTTGTGGGAATTTGGTGGGATGGCAACATGTTTCTTAATGCTAACTAGAGACACCTTGAGCTGTCATAAAGCAGGGCCAGTCATTACTGAACTACTGGCCCCAAAGTGCTTATTACTAGTATACCCTGGTGCTTGTTTATGCAATGCAACTAAAGTGCAGAGCAGCACCCTCTCAACCTGGGCCTCCCAGGATCATGTCCTCTAAGATCTTGCTCAGCCACAGTAAGCTGACTAGCATATGCCAACTTATTCTTGAGCTTATTCTTGCTGTGCTAAGAAGCAAGTTTGTTTTCATTCATTCATTCATTTACTAAAAATATTTATTGAGCATTTACTATATGCTAGATGTAGGGTAGACAACCAATGAAGTTTGGCTTTCATGGAACTTACAGTCTTTTGAGGAAAGATAGACAATGACAGAAGAAGAAGAAGAAGAAGAAGAAGAAGAAGAAGAAGAAGAAGGAGGAGGAGGAGGAGGAGGAGGAGGAGGAGGAGGAGGAGGAGGAGGAGGAGGAGGAGGAGGAGGAGAAGAAGAAGAAGAAGAGGAAGAAGAAGAGGAAGAAGAAGAATAATGCAGGATGGCAGGTAAGTAAGAAGAAAAAGTAAAGCAGGGTAAGGGAGAGAGAGATGGGGCTTATTTATGCGGCATGGTCAAGAAAGTGCATTGCTGAGCTCCATGCATGCTTGTTGCATAAGTACACAATCCTACGTTTGTCCAATTAGTTGGTCCTTTAAGAAATGATGACTCCCCCCGCCACCCAAGGAATTTTCTTTTAACTTATTGAGATATTAATAAGCCCTACAACACTTTCCTTCTAGTAGCAAATTAATTATTGAAATATAAACATGAATGCCTTAGGAAAATGTCTAGCACAATGCTTGGCATAAAGGAAATCTATTATATTACAAGGCTTGCTGATTTATAGCATTAATAACCTGAAATAGGACTGAATTTTTGTTCTCCCTCTAGAATTTTGCACACTATCCTAATCCTCAATGGTTGGCTTTTTCTCTGTGAGAAAGCTCTTCAAATCATAATCATAATCATAATTGACCTTATTGAGTGTTTACTGTGATAAATAAATGAATTGCTGTGTTAATCTTTCAGATTATTTTATGAATCCTCACACTGACACTAGGAGGGACTTATTTGTTGATCCTTTTCCTATGGCTCAGAGAGGTTAGGTGAACTGCTCTGCATCACACAGCTTGAAGGAGGTATGAGAGTCTTGGAGCAAAGGTTATCTCATTTGAGCTGAGCCAGCATTTTTCATCACTCACAGTCTAAATATACCTTATATTATCCATTTAATTAATAATAATTTTCATGTAGTAGACAGGTTGATCTGTTGAAGATACAAAATTGCTTGATGGCACTTAACAGTTCTTGAGTCAGTGTGTATGTGGAGGAGTCAGTGTGTATGTCTCATAATAAAATGCAGGCATTTGACTTTGATCTCAAAAGAAAATTATAGCTCAGATATTGTTAAAGTATCTTCTGTTCACTGGTGGGATAAAGTCCAGGTTGAGCACCATAGAAAACCAGGTTAGCAGATTTTTTTTTTAACAAGGGAGTGGGGCCATGTGGACACGTGAACGTGAGAATAGGCACGTGAACGGGGTGAGGACACATGCAAACATGGGATGGTCATGTAAAAATGGCAGAGGGGCTACGTTAAGATGGAGGCTGATATTGAAGGGATGCAGCCAGGAGCCACCAGAAGCTGAAGAGGCAGAAAGGATCCTCCCCTGGAGCCCTCAGAGGAGCACAGCCCCAGACACCCTGATTTCAGATTGTGGCCCCTACAATGGGGAGAGCACTTGTCCCTGTTTGTTTAGGCCACTCTGTAGTCATTGGAGGAGCAGCCCAGGAAATAGACCGCTCCTGCCCCTCCTTTGGGGGTTTTGATTGGGTTCTGGAAACAGCTGAGCCCTGTGCTCAGGCAGGGGAGACCCCCTAGACCTCTCACTGCAGGGCTCACAGGGAGATCCATCTCAGTGCCTCAGCCCAGTCTCTCGCTCCTCTGGAGGGCTCCTGGGCAGTGACAGTGCAGTGGGCTGGCTGCTTGGTGGGAAGTGCAGGCTATGTGGCTCAGGGACTCCTCACCACCTTGCCAAACCTCCAGCTGCAGGATGATGCAGGGTACTCCTTAGCCCCGCCCTCACCTCCCAGGCCTTCCCCCTAATGAGTCCAGCCTGGGCCTAGGCGTCCTGGAGCATTTGGGTTGACAGGTACCTACAAGCAAGTTGTCGTGCCCATATTCTAGATGCCAAAACTGAGGCTCTGAGAGGGGAGCAGAGGTCCCTACTCCCAGTCCACCCCCCCCCCCCCTCAATTCAGCCCAGCTCACCAGCAGATTATCTTTGTTGTCTCTCCATTATTCATGGAAAAGCTACCTGATTGAACAGTCTCACGCTATTCTCAATATTTCAGAATGTGCTATAGCATTTAATAATCTAAGGAATCTAGAGGATGTGTCTTCCTTCTCTTGTTTTTGATCTAGGGTATTACATTTGAGTTGGCTCTGATTTCCTTGTGAAATCTTCAGAGCTACCAGAAGGCTCTGGGAACCCTTAACCTCATAGTGGTGTGCTTTTCCTAAAGGCTCAGCCTTAAAAAATAGAACTGAAAACTATGCTCCTCTGTGGAGGCTGGCATTCTTCCAAGGTTGATCATAGTGTGAATTCACTATTCCTTCCTTCCCATATCAAACCATTTTCTTCTCTCTGTCTCTCTCTCTCTGTCTCTCTCTCTCCTCTCTCTCTCTCTCTCTCTCTCTCTCTCTCTCTCTCTCTCTCTCTCTCCTCTCTCTCTCTCTCTCTCCTCCTCCTCCTCCCTCCCTCCCTCCCTTCCTTCCTTCCTTCCTTCCTTCCTTCCTCCCTCCCTCCCTCCCTCCCTCCCTCCCTCCCTCCCTCCCTCCCTTCCTTCCTTCCTTCCTTTCCTTCTTTTCTCTCCCTGCCTCCCTCTCTATTTTCTCCCTCCCTCCCTTTCATCATTTTTTAAAGCAAGTTGTCTCATTTGTTTTTCAAAAAAAAAAAAGACAAATAAGTGAAATAAATGAGCCAACAGAGGGAACTAGCTTGTCTCTAAATTTGTGCACCGGGCCTCTAGTATATTATAAACCTATTAAACAGCATTGCATCAATGCTGTTTCAATGAAAAATATGTAAGACAAAATAACCGTGCTCTTCACAAAAACAATTACAGTATTATATAACCCTAGAGGTCCAGTGCACAAATTCCGTGCAAAGGTAGGGTCAGTAGTGGCTGCTGACTGCTGGCTGGGGTGCCTCCCTTGCCCTGGCTGCCTGCTGCCACCAGCCAGGGAGACCTCCCTTCTCTGGACAAACTCCGTGTTGAGAGGACATTTTGCATATTAAGCTTTTATTGTATAGGATTAATCACAGTTCATTAAAGCCATACTTCTTGCAATAGGACAAAAATTTTAGACTTTTACGATGGATGTTTTCAATCCTGTCAAAGTGTCTCTTTGACTGTAAACAGAGCCCCATGTGAACATAGCATCAAAGTTTAAGTGAGATTCTCTTTGGAAATGAGTTTTGCCCTCAGCCCCTGTTATAGGCCCATTGAGTGATTCATGAACAACAGATTCTATGGGAAAACACAAACAAGTATTGGGGGATGAAGTTGAGATTTACAATAACAAATACTTACTTGAGAACAGCCCATCAGTAAAATATTTGCCAGTGCTGAAAAATGAAGACTAAAATTGTCTTAAAATAATCTGGATAACTCAAGACCTATTATTTTAGATTCACAAGCTTGTAGATTTTGTTACATTCTGTTAGATTAACCACTCCTTGCTTTATGAAACAGAGATCACCAAGAGTAACCAAGTCTTGGCTTGCTTGAAGTCTCTGCATCCATCATCACTATATTGACTAGGGATTGCCATTGCTGCAGCTAAGTTATTCCTACAGTTATTCCTGGGTGGCCAGGAGGACAAAAATACCATCTTTCCCTCATTGCTCCAGATCACCATGGAGGGTTCAGCTCTTATGTGTAATTTTTATGGCCTTTTGTATTCTCCACTTTTATTGTTAACGATTATATTTCTCCCATCAGCAATTGAGCCTGCAAATAATAGACTCTCCTCTGCCCTTTACTTTTCTTTTTTCCCCATGAGTTTAAAGATTAAAGGACCAGCTTTGTTGGCTGTATCTAAAAACAAAACACAAACATCAATTTGTGAACTCTAAACCCATGCTCTTATTTTCAGTAACACAGGTAAACTAGTTGTCTTTGTTTTCAACCTGGTGAGTTTTCTGACTGAGGTTTGAACGATAATAGCAACAGCATTTACTGAATACCTACTGTGTGCAAGCACAATACACAACACTAATTATCTCATTAACTAGAGGCCTGGTGCATGAAACTCATGCACAGACAGGGTCCCTAAGCCTGGCCAGTGATCAGGGCCAATCAGGTTCCCTGCCTCCTCATTCCCTGGCTGTCCACATTCCGCCACCACGCAATTCCATGCCTCCTGACCTCCCTGCCTCCTCCTTCCCTCGCTCCCTCAGCACCCTGCCACTGCTGCTGGTCACCTGCCATGTTCCACGCCAAATCCCTGGTGGTCAGTGCACATCATAGCGAGCGATCAAACTCCCAGTCTGTTTGTAGAACTCCCGAGGGGACAATTTGCACATTAGCCTTTTATTATATAGGATTGTCACAGCAGACTTAGTAATCAAAGTCTACCTTTATCCTCATTTTATAGAGGAAGAAATGTTCATTAGAGAAATTTATTCTGTCACCCAGCTTGTAAGTGACAGAGATAGGCCTCAAAGCCTGACTCTGAACTAAAACAATATCCTTCCTTACTTTTAGTTGAAATTATTTCCAACTCCACTGTTCTCTTTCTGTATCACTGGGTACTTTGTGAGTTGTGCTTATGTTGGACACCATCACCAACTTGTCAATCACTTGAAAAGCAGGACCCTGCCCCATTCATACTGCCTACCAATAGTGCCTTCCAAGTAGTAGATGCCTAATAAATCTTGGGCTGAACTTCATGTTGGAATTTGGATCATAAAGAATCAAATGTTACATAGAAAATATCTTGTATACATGCTGGCACTTTAAGTTATGAGGAGAAATGGCTTGAGTCCAGTCCCACTAAGAATGACTAATGAATGAGAAACAACTTCACATTAGAGGTTCAGCATGAAATTGGATTGAGCTGGAATTGAGCCCCCATTTTATTTATAAATAAAACATAAGAATAAAACCTCCCTGTTAGGGTTTTTGATGGGATTCAATGAAAATATTCATAAAAGCTACTTAGCACTGTGACTCCTATGTGGTAAGCACTCAGTAAAGTTTGCTTGATAAATACAAACTTATTATTTTTTAAAAGTCAAATGATTAAAGAACATTCCTTGATCATTCAAGCAATTGCTCTTTTACCCAGATCTAAAGTCTTCCTCAGGAAAGATCACAAATATTGTGAAATAAACTTGAGTGAAGATGAAGGAACAGGAAATAAGAAACTCTAGGAGCTCTGAAAAGGCCATGCGTGTGAGAATCGGCAGGAAGAAGGACCCTTTTGTGGTAAACAGCTTCCTTCTTAACCCAAGGGACACCATCCCCAGAGGGTGCCTTTTTGTTGTTACTATGTGTGAAAAAGGCCCCATGGTGAAGGTTTTCCTTTGTTCTCCAGTCACACTGACAGAGTAAATTTCACATGTAGTAATCACTTATTTGAAATCTCTGATCTCCAATTTATTAAGAGTTGCAAGATTGACACTGGCTGTAAGGTATTAGAGCTGACAAGATAAAAACAGTAAGCACACAGAATTCCCAAGGAAGGTATCACTTATGTTGCAGGTAATTACAAATACATGTATTTCCACTTTAACCAATAAAAAAGTAAATATTGCCCAGTTGGCATGGCTCAGTGGTTGAGCGTTGACCTATGAATCAGGAGGTTGCGGTTTGATTCCCTTTCAGGGCACATGCCCAGGTTGTGGACTCGATCCTCAGTGGGGGTCATTAAGGAGGCAGCCGATCAATGGTTCTTTCTCATCATTGATGTTTCTATTTTTCTCTCCCTCTCCCTTCCTCTCTGAAGTAAATAAAAATATATTTTAAAAATAAAGAAGTCTATATTACTGCAGTACTTGAAGGGTCCTTTTATGGACTGATCTGTGTTCCATAGGTGAAAGCCCAAACCCACAATGTGACTGCATTGGAGGTATGGCCTTTAAAAAGGTAATAAAGGTTAAATGAGGTCATTTGGACAGGGCCTTAATCCAACAGAACCAGTATCCTCTTATAAAGAGGAAGAAACACCAGAGCTCTCTCTCAGCATGCACAGAGAAAGACCATGTGAGGGCAAAGGATCCTACACAAAGACCAGCCACACAGCAGAAATCAGTGTAAACTTAGAAATGATACTGGCTCTTTGTTACATGGATTGTACTCCTTTTCCTTCTGAAATTTAAATTATTTTAAATTTCAGAAGGAAAAGGAGTACATCCTTTTATCCTTCTCATTTAAGAAGGTGAAGAGGTGGCCTTTTACAAATCAAGAAGAAAGGTCTCACCAGAAACCTACTCTGTTGATGCCTTGATTGTGGACTTCCAGCCTCTGGAATTATGAGAAAGTGAATTTTCTGTTGTGTGAGCCCCCCAGTATGCAGCATTCCATTATGATAGCTGGAGCAGACTAATAATAAATAGTAAAGTTTATATTAAATGATTTCCTATCCTCCTATAACAATAGTGGCTATAATTTTCAATGAAGAGTAAGGATAGCTTATCAAACAAAGAGCTTTTCAAGTCAAGGAAATCCCTTTAGGAAATGTAGTTGGGAATCGTCTGGCCTTTACACTTCAGACAAAAAAATATAAATACCCCACACATAACACTTGTTTTGTAAAGTATCTCTTTATTAGGGATCTTTTCTCTAAGTACCTCCTTCTAGACATCATGCATGGGCAAAGAGTACTAAGCAGAGAAAGACCAGCCACACAGCAGCAATCAGTGTAAACTTAGCAATGATACTGGCTCTTTGTTACATGGATTGTACTCTTTTTCCTTCTGAAATTTAAATTCTTTCTCGTTGAAAGGGATTTACAATTACATCCTTTTAGACCAGTCTCGGTTGTCCATTGTGGATCAAGGAGGACAGAACGAAGCCAGGACCTGCACTGACTGATAAGACTCCAGTGGCCTTTAAAGACTGCAGGCTTAAAGTGCTGCTGTGCTTCACAGTGATCGAGAGCATGTACTTATTTTTCGTTGCAAAAAGTCTATTTGTAAGGTCTGCTCTGTGACTGGTACTGAGCTTACAAACTAGTATGTAAATATAGACCACCATCCAAAATGAACCAAATTAATAAATATTTTCTGATGATGGTAAATACTGAAAATATAATAAAAGATAGTAATGGATGACTTTTAATAGTCATGTGAGATGAGCCTGAATTGTGCTCAGGCATGCTAAAATCTGGAAGGAGACTTCGAGGAATTGGTGCAATGACCTATGGCAGGAATTAGCAGGGTGTGTCTGAAAGTCAGAATGAAGGATGGCGTGGCTGGGGTAGAAAGCGGCGCTAGAGCAAGAGGGTCATGCAGGACATGAGCAGGAGAACTGAGAATGTACTCTTAGTGTGTTGAGATATCTTTGCAGAGGTTTACATTAAGTGAGTCTAACTACAACAATGACCCACAGCCAAGTCCAGCATGTAACCTGTTTCTATAAATAAAGTTTGAATGGGGCACAGCCATAACCAGCAGTTTAAGTATTGTCCATGACTGCTTTTGTGCTTTAAGAGGAAAATTGACAGATTGTAATGCCCATAACAGCTAAATTATTTACTATCTGGCCCTTTGCAGAAAAGTAAAGGAGTGGAAGCAAGAGGCTGGGGCTGTGCAGTCATCCAATGGAGAGGTGATGGTGGCTCGGACCAGAGTGGTGGGTAGCAGTATAGAGGTCGAAGGTGAACTGGTCTCCTCATGCTTTGTAAGAAGAGAAGACAGAATTTGCTGATGAATTATGCATGGTGGGGATAGAAGGAAGGATAGAAAGGAATCAGAGAATATTCCTAGCATTTTTGGCTTGAACAACTGAGTGGATAACAAAGTCATATTCTGAGACAGAAGCAGCAGCTCTATGGAAACAGTGAGAATGAAGAGCTTTTGAGGAGCCCTGGCTGATATGGCTCAGTTGGTTAGGTGTCATCCTGTCTCTAGGTTGCTGGTTCAGTCAAGGGCACACGCCCGGTTGTGCACTTGATCCCTGACAGGGGGCAAGGAGGTTATGTGCTCTTATATCAATGTTTCTCTCTCCCTCTCTCTTCATCTCTTTATGAAAATCAATAAACTATCTTTTTTTTTTTTAAAGAACTATTGGGGAATGTTTTGTTTGAAATGTCTTTTAATAAAGACTGTCTGTCTCTAGCTGGTTTGGCTCAGTGGATAGTGTCAGCCTATGGACTGAAGAGTCTCGGGTTTGATTCTGGTCATGGACATGTACCTCAGTTGCAGGCTTGATCCCTAACCCTGGTCCAGGTGCATGCAAGAGGCAACCAATCAATGTGACTCTGTCACATCGATGTTTCTCTCTGTGTCTGTCCCTCTCCCTTCCACTCTTTTTAAAAATCAATGGGGAAATATCCGAAGGTGAGAATTAACAATAAAATAGCCTGTCTGTTGCTTTTCCATTCAGTTCAGGGCAGTGATTCTCAATAGAACTCAATGGTTTGTTTTTTTTTTCCACCCTCTTGTTCCATAACACAAACAAAAGCTACATAGAATGATAACTGACATTTCCCTGGATGCTAAACCCTAAACACTGGAGAGGAAGGACCCATGCCTGTATTGCTCCCCATTATATCTCCATGCCTAGCCCAGTACCTGGTACACAGTAGGAACTTAATAAATAGATTTTCAAAGAGAACTACAGAAACAGGTAGTAACCATTTACTGAGAACTTACTAAACGCTAGGAATGTGGTGAGGCACTTCACATGGATTACAGAATTGAATCCTTACAAAAGCCCAACAAGCAAGTTGCTGTTATAGCAGTTCTACAGATATGGAAACTGAGGTTTAGAGCAAGGGATCAAATGCACAAATGCCTGTCCTACTGAGCTGAGGCAGGAATTATAAATGGTGAAGGGGTATATAGGGCAACAGCCATAAGTAGGTAAATGCTTCTTGGCTGACAGTGAGCCTTATTCTGCAAAAAAGCAGCCATGTGATATTGCAAGGTCTGATTTTTCAAGAAGCTGGAAATCAATCCAATTTATTTGATAAATATAAAACCTCTGAATTAAAAAAAGAAAATACTTTGTCCTAGAGCAAACATTAGAGCAGGCATTTCTCATACTTTCCTTTGCAGACTTATCACCTTTTTAGTGAGGAAAACACTAATCGACTCCTTAGTAAATATTCTTGGTGAATCTGGTGTAACTCCCAGTCCCCGTGTGCTCAGCTAACGGTCTTTTTTGTTGAAGATGTTTCTTAGAATAGCTGAGGGTTGCATTAGGCACTTGCTTTTTGTGTCTAGAACACGTAGCCAATCTCTAACGTTTGAACATCTGCTTGATGACTAGAGTGAAACCCCAAATCATATTGTCCATGTGGCTAATGAATTCAAGTAGTCCTCCTAATGCAATGATTCAACTACGCTGATCTCACTGTGCCAACAAACTCTGAGGTTTAGAATTAAAGATATCAAATGCTTTATTTTTTTTTGTTAAGATTGATTTCTTGGTTTTTGGAGATTGGATATTTTTTGATGGTTCCAATTGAAGTTAATTTCATAGCAATGGGAGATTAGAAAATGCCATCACTGGCTTACCATTTCAATTTTAAGCTGAACAACCTCTAAAGAGTATAATGAGGAGGAAAATGGAATGATTAAAGAATCTAAGAAATTCAATTGGTGAGCAATTACTGAATGGCTGTTATATGCCAGGACCTGTGCTAGGTCCCAGGATACAAAATGAACAAGCCATTGCCCCCGGCCATGAGCACTTAAGTTCCAGTAGGGGAAACAGAACCATAAATTACGGTAGATTGAGACATATGCTATAAAGGATTACAAAATGCTCTGGGAACATGGATTAAAAGGAGAGTTAATAATCACTCCATGCTGAGCAGAGCTGGGTGAAGTCTAGGTCAAGGAAAACTATCCAGGAAAGGTTACAGCTCAATTCTAATTTTAAAGATGGCTAAAGTTGCAGAATTCAGGTATAAAAAGGTGCATTTTCCAAAATATATGCATATTAATACATTTTAAGAGTTTACCATGAGTACACTTATACCTGATTCTTCACAACAACCTAATAAGTTAAACCTACTTTAAATTCACATTTTTCATATTAAAAGACTGAGGTCCAGAAAGGTATCTTCACAGCCAGTCTTTGGAAAAACTTGCATTCAGTTTCATGTCTATGTGACATGAAAACCTGGGCTTTTAAACCTATGCTCTGTCTTCAGGTAGAGTAAGCATCATGTAGACATAAAATGTTTTTGTTTGAGGCCTAGAGATTCGTTCCTTGAACTCACATGTGTTGGAGTGAAAGGTACAGGTAAGAAGCAGCTATAGATATTTTTTTGTAAGACTTGTAAATGGAGTCCAAATTTGAAATTTACAGATTTGGAGCTTTACTCCACAGACTGTAAGGATTTTTTGGATGCTTGTAAGAATCAGATGAACATGATCAAGCTTGAGCTTATTAGATAAATCCAGGAACACTGAAGAAACCAAATGCTAGAAAACCTCTTAAAAGGTTACTGGAATAATCCAGAAAAAAAATAATGATGGTCTAAATTTGGTTACTGGCAATGGGAACAGAGTAGATAAGGATGCATCAAGATGTGGGAGGAAATCAGCATGATTTTAGAATGGATTAATTAGAGGGATGAAAGAGAGGTATCACGGGTGAAACTAGGGATTCATGCTTGAATAACTGGGTAGGTATGATGTGGAATTTGTAACATAAAGAGAAGGTCCATGGATGTTCAAGTTGGTAAATCCAAAAAATAATTGGTAATATAGAAATTTGTCTTGAAAACATATAGTGTAAATGAACAGCTAATGGGTTCGTGGCTGCCTGTCACTAGTTGAGCCAATTAAGCAGAGACAGGGTTGAATCCTACATGAGTATTTATTCCATTACTGCCTGCAGTGTGGGAAAGCAGCAGGTCATCCACAAAAATCTGCTCTGCACCTCACCATAAGCCAGGTAGACTGACAAAGGTTACATGGGGAAGGATGCAATAAGTTATGCCAAATGGGGAGCTAACACTAACGCAGGCTGGGGATTTGCAAAGGCCTTCAGGGCTGGGGGTCTTCAAAGAGCTGGCAGCTCTGGTTTCTGCAACAAACTTTTTTATTTTCCCATGATAATAGGCAGCTCCCTGATGGGGAGGATGGGCTGCATTTCCAGGTGTGCCCCCAGGTCCCACATGCAACTCCCAGCTAGGTTAGAATGTGCCTTCTTTAATCAGAACAAAGCAATCACAATTAACCAAGCATAATTAATATTTCTCACAATTCTAGCTGATCCCCAATGTTATATTTCTGCCCCTATCAGTAGGAGCCTAAGAATGGGGAGGTCACATGCACTCAGGTTAAAGTGTGGGAATGAGAAGAAATAAAGACCTAAGACACAAAAGCAATACCAACAAGCAGCCTGCTTGTTCAGTCATTTGGTCATCCCTCTCTAACACCCTGCTAGCTTGGTCACAGGCAACCATCTTGTGAGGGCATGAGGGTTAATTTGCATATTTCCGCTTTCTTATGTAGGATGTAGTGACTGATGCATCAGAGAGAAGAATTGAATTAAAGACAATTTACATTTGTGTTGTTTTTACAGGAGAAATAATTCGTCAGTAAAGGCCAATAAGGATAGGGAACATGAAAAGTTCTCATGGTTATAAAACATTAAACAAAAAACTTGTCTAGCATGATATGCTGTATTTATATGTCTTTTTGTTTGAGGACTCAAAAAGCTTTACAAATAAGACCTAATAAATCTCCTTACGACAGTTGCTTGTGGGACCGCTTCCCCACTCAATGGAACTGGGGACAGGCAACCAGAGAACAGGGGCTGAGAGGAGGAAAGGAGGGTGGACAGGCACCCAGTCATCTAGTCACTGAAGAAATGCAGGGCAGTACACATTTGTCCTCCCATAAGACTTGTCAATATAAACAGGCAGCGATCTACCCTTCCTATGTGGTAACTGCTGTTTCTAGACTTTGCCATCTGTTATCACAGGTGAGCAACAGTGAACAAAACATCAGAAGGGCAGAGGGTAGGGAGATGAAAAAAGGAAGATGAGAAAAGGAAAGAATAACTAAGTGCTTTCCGTGTTCAGGTAACTGTGCTAGATGCTGTCACATTTATAATAGGCACTCAATAAGGACTTGGCTTCTTCCCTAAGCTATGCTAATTTAATTCACATGAGAAAGAGGCTAGTGGAATTTTGCATATATGCTATAATTTATGCTACTTGATTAAGGAGACTGGCTTTTGTGGAAAAAAAGAGCCCCATGTGAATTAAAAAGGCATGAATCAAAAAAGGGCAGGCAGAATGGTGGGTTAAGGTTGGCTGACATGCTCTGTATAGTAATTACACCCAGTAGGACCCATTCCATTCACAGAAAATATTACTACCAAATAGGAAGGACCCAAAAGACAAAGGAATAGAAGTAGCCACTGGGACAAAGAATACAAATTATCCACAGATCTTTTCTCTAGCGGGTCATCCCTCTCTAACACCCTACATGAGTATTTATTCCATTACTGCCCGCAGTATGGGGGAGGATTCCTAGAAATGGAAGTCCTTGCCTTAGCTCTCCACTGTGATAGCAGAGCAGAGGCTGTAATATGTGGCATTAGGGAGACATCTTCTTATTTCCTCTATCCAAAGCAGTACACTTGGTCTTTAAATTTTTATGAAAATCTAGAGAAAATCATTGAGAAGTTATAGATTTTATGAGACAGACAACTAAGTCAAGGATCATATTCCAGTAGCTCTGGGAGTCAGAATGCCTGAGTGTGAATCTAGCCTTGGTCACTTAACCTTAGCCTAATCATGTAAATTCTGGACCCTGGTTTCCTTTCCTATGAAACAGTGATAATACGAGCCCTGACTTTGTTTAAAATCATACATAAACTATATTGTGTGATTTAACTTTAAAGGATAAATTTATCTATTAAAAGGTTTTCATCACAGATTTTATTTTAGGTACAATAGTCAGATGCAGTAATGAACAGCTTAGTAAAGATTCAGGAAATAATACAGTTCCCCCTAGTTTGATTTCTCCAATTAAAATGCCACTAGACCAATAACCCAATAACAAGAACACAAAAGTGCTTGGGCATTGAAAGCATTTTCCACTATTTCACAATTTACAACTTTATCTAATCAGTTATAGAAAAGCAAAGGAACAGAAAGTGGATTGCATGAGGAGAAGATGGCATTACAGTGGTATGCAAGGTCAATGTAAGGAGTTTGTCTTTATTGATGATTTTGAAGTGAAAGTTATGATCTGACTAATGTTTAAAAGGATTGCTCTAATTTCCATGAGAAGAATTTACTCTAAGAGGGACATAAGCAGACAGTCCCTGTAGCATTATTGAGGTGGTTCAGGCAGGAGAAGATGGCGGCTTTAACTAGAAATAGAGATAGGAAAGTAGATCAAGTTAGGGAATTTTCTGAGGTAAAAGTAACAGGATTGTTAACAGATTTGATATGGGGTATCAAGTAAAGAAAGAATTCAGGGGCAGTTCTGCAAATTGGTTTAAAATTTTTAGAGGACAAGTTTGTGTTGAGTGTGACCTGCAAATAAGCCAAGAGTTCTACTTTGTCCCTATGAAGTTGAAAGATCATACAACAGTGCACATGTTAAGTAGGTGACTGAGTATGAGTCTGGACTTCCCAGAAGTCAGGACTGGAAATGACATTTGTCATTCTGTAGATGAGAATGCATGACATTACTTGGGCTTTAGATAAGCCAAGTGAAGACCAGCAAAGTTGTCCTGTTAAGTTTAAAGCTATAATGATGCTGAAGGAAAGTCACCAAAGTGATTGCATCATTCCCATCAATGGGAAAAGAACCAAGTTTTCTTGATGTTCTATCTACTAATAATTATGAAAATTAATATTGGGGTCATTTATCATAACACAAGTATGAAGGAAAGTCACTGTGTCAGACCAGGTCACCCTAATAAAAAATGTAACTAGAGAACTTAAGGAGGCTGAGACTGAGCCTTGGTAACTCAAATCCTTTAAGTGGAAAGTAGAAAAGGAACCAGACACAAGAAAGGAAAAGAGGAAGCAAGTGAAACAGAAGAAATAATCAATGAGTGTAGAGTAATAGAAACGATGAAGGGAAAAACAGTAAAAAGGGACTGGTCAACAGTCTTATCTGAGAGCTCAAACTAAGAAAAGATCAAGGTTTTTACAGAAAGGATTAAATAGCAAGAATTTTGCATTACAGAGGTTCTTGGGGATTTGACAAATGCAGTCTCAGTGGAGTGATGGGAACGGGAGCCCATCTAGAGGGAATTAAGGAGAAAGTGTGGGGTGAGTAGGAGTGGACGGCATTGAGAAACAGCTTTTGCAACAAGTCTTGCTATGAAGGGTAGAATGAAAATGGGGAGTAATTAAAGGGGATGTGAGGTCAGAAGAGGAATTTTTGAAGATATGAGACTGAAGAGCATATGCATATGCTGATGCCAGTAACTGAATTCAGAGAGGGAAAAAAAAAAAAATGGATGATTCAGGAGATAGAGAAGACAATTGCAGGAGAAAAGACCTTGAGAAGTGAGAGGGAATGGGATTCAAAATCTACAGACTCCTCTCTGGCCTCCACAGGTACAAGGACTACTGTGCAATGCATGAGGCACTACACAAAGGCATACATTCCAATTATAACTATTACCTCAGGTATGTGTTAGGCAGACTAGAAGAAAATATGAGTAATTGAAGAGTTATACAAGGACAAAGGAAGAAATCTTCCTTCCTCTAGTGTTGCTTAATATTTGTTTAATAATAAACAGAATTTGCCAAGACCGGTTTGGCTCAGTGGATAGAGCGTCAGCCTGCAGACTAAAAGGTCCCAAGTACGATTCCGGTCAAGGGCATGTACCTTGGTTGTGGGCACATGCCCAGTAGGGGGGGTGTAGGAGACAGATGGTCGATGTTTCTCATTGTTGTTTCTGACTATCCCTCTTCCTTCCTCTCTGTAAAAAATCAATATATTTTTAAAAATAATAATAAAACATATTTAAAAATAATAATAAACATAATTTTTTAAAAGTAGCAGATTCTCAAAAAAGCATTTACATCAAGGTGTTCTTATCAGTTATAGAACAAGAAAGAGCTGACAAACATACCGTTGTTTCTGATGTAAGCAAAATACCTGGGGCACTATATTTAACAATGTGCTGCTCCTGATGATTAATACTGTACACCAGCCCCAGTTTTAATTCTTCATGGAGTTAATAAACACCTACAGTCTTTCCATGTGTCAGTACTGCTATAAGATTGTATAAACATGGTTAATTTGGGGGCAGCTCTGAGGCTTTCTCCTGCTTCCTGCTAAGCTAACACAGTTGAAGGGGAGCCTTTTCCTTCTCAGCATTCTCTGTAAATATTCTGCTCTCTCCTCCTGGAGTCAGGTTACCTCAGGCTTCTGAATATCCTAGAGGCACTGCAGGGAATGCTGACTGGAATCACTGCTTCCTCTGCATTGCTTTTTGTCTCTGGAGTCTGGTGTCTCCACAATTGGGGGATATTTTCATTTGGTGGCAGAGGGGAATTTCAAATTGAAAGAGAGAAGATGGTTTTTGTTTTTTTTTTTTACACAGGGAATAGAGAGAGCTTAGCCATGTATTTATGTCTTTAACATTGTTTTCAGGATAGAGGAGCTGTTTAATGAATTGGGCACTTTGAGGTTTAATGCAGTCTTGGTTTGTGGAAAAAGTATCATAGGGAAGACACCCAGGGAGGAAGAAAAACTTGGCCGGAACAAGGAAGGCCATTTAAAAGCAAGAGACCAAAATTTGATTATATTTAAGGTTTCTATCCTGTTTCCCTGAAAACAAGACAGTGTCTTATATTAATTTTTTCTCCCAAAGTTGCACTAGGTTTTATTTTCAGGAGATGTCTTATCTTTCCAGCACTAGGTCTTATTTTCGGAGGAAGTCTTATTTTCAGGGAAACATGGGTACCATTACATTTTACCTCAGCTATGTCAACAAAGCAAGAGTATGGAAAAGTAGATTTATAATTTAAAATTATAAATGAGCTACCACATTAAAGCGACCCATTATCGACCACCATCCAATATGGTGAAATGAAGACTGCGAGGCAGATAGCTCTGACACTCACCAGCTGTGTGGCCTCAGGAAAGTAGGTAAACTCTTAAATTTAGTTACCACCATGACATACGAGACTACTAACACCAACTTAACAAGAGTAGTTATCTGGCTTAAATGAGATAACATGCAAACCACCCATCATAGTACATGACATACAGGATTCACGCATAAAACAGAGGTTTCCTTCCAGGAATAGAAAAAGGAGAAGAATAGTAAATTTTTCAAGAACCTCTCAATGCAGCTGTGGAAACAGAGTTAGAATATTTGAAACAAGGAGAACAATTATGCACTAAACAGTGCGGTAGTGATCACAAGTATGAAAGGAATTCAGGCAAAGGGAAATCTGAGTATATTGGACTAGTCTGCCAGTCAAAGATTTGTCTTATCGATACATTCTGGGTGTCTGGGCTAAGTAACATAGAGCAACAAGTTGAGAAAAAAAAGACATGGGAAGAGGTCAGGAGTCAAAGTGGGTGCTGTGGCAAAGGCACAAACAAATGATAGAGACATTGAATAAAATTAAGCAAAAGTGATAAATGAAACTCTTCAACTGATCTATAATTTATGGAAAGGACAACTAATGTTCATAATAAGCACATTAAAAATAACTATAATGACTAAAAAGGATTACATTGTAAGTATATACTGAATAATTACTAATAGATGACAAGATGGTTTATCAGAGTTCATTTTGTAAATTAAGAAAGAGATCCAGCCGAAACCGGTTTGGCTTAATGGGTAGAGCGTCGGCTTGGGGACTGAAAGGTCCCAGGTTTGATTCCGGTCAAGGGCATATACCTTGGTTGTGGGCATATCCCCAGTAGGGGGTGTGCAAGAGGCAGCTGATTGATAACTCTCATCAATGTTTCTAACTCTCTATCTCTCTCCCTTCCTCTCTGTACAAAATCAATAAAATATATTAAAAAAAAAAAAAGAAAAAGAAAGAGATCCATGCACTTAAACTGATAGGTCATATTTCCCTCCCCCCAAAAAATAAATGGCCCCAATATTAATTTTCATATTTATTAGTAGATAGAACATCAAGAAAGCTTGGTTCTTTTCCCATTTATGGGGGCGATACAATCACTTTGGTGACTTTCCTTCAGCTTAAACTTAGCAGGACAACTTTGCTGGTCTCCATTTGGTTTATCTAAATCCTAGGGTTTTCATTTCCTGCATATATTTCTAGTTAATAATTATCTTAACTCATGATAAATACAGGATTTTGGAATTCCAGTTTTGTGCTTTCACATTATGTTACACTGGGTCACCCCAATAAAAAAATTGCAGATGGGATATGTGAATTTGGTACCAAGACAGGGGAGATAGGCAAAGAACACCTGTAAAGTCAAGGGATTCCCTGATTTTGCAAGAATTTCTACTAACTTGATATACAACAGCAAAAGATGTCCTGAGAAATGGGAGAGAACCAAAAATAAAAATCCTGTACCCTTTCATTGATTGTTTCTTCTTTCAAGCAGAGCTACACTAAAACCTTGATTAAAATATTACATATATGGAAAGTTGGCTTCCTACATGGCTTCTAAAAAGAGATCTGGAAATTGACTCTCTGTATGTATATGAGCAAATATTTTATAGGGCAGAGAATACTTCTGCCTTGGGGGTCTAAAAACCATACACTCATAATGTTGAGTGGAAAGAGTTCTTAAAAAATAATGTGATATAATCCCTTAAATGAGTTAGAAAACCTGCCAATCAATCATTCACCTGGTACTTGAACATCAGCACTTAGGGATCCAGTATCTGGACTGAAGACAAGAAAAAAAGTAAACTCAACACTTTTGTGTATTGGACTGACTAATTAGTCCAGCAGTATAGCACATTATATGGCTTTTTTGATGTATGGCTTGAATTTAATGACCTTTTGCTAAACTAAATGGCAATATTATCTCTCTCTCTCTCTCTCTCTCTCTCTCTCTCTCTCTCTCACACACACACACACACACACACACACACATACACACACAAACTTAAATGCAGTGAAAGAGAAAAAATGACAAAAAGCTGACTTTGCTTCTTTCTTTTCTTTTCTTTTTTAATTGTCTAAAGTTTTACATATGTCTCCTTTTCCCTGATTGACACCCGCCCCAGCCATTCCTACCTGGGGTAAGCCCCCACAGCCCCAGTGTCTGTGCCCATTGGTTATGCTAATATGCATGCATACAAGTACTTTCATTGCTTATTTTATTTCTTTGGGAAGCATTTATTATGACACAGAACTGTCAGTAAATGTGTCAGTCACAGTGTCATAAACATCTTTATAGCTGGAAGCTGGAAGGGCCCTTATTATAGCTAATGTAGCCCAAGGCTTTCTTTTTACTTAAAGAAAAATAAAGCGTTCAAAATATTTGGCAGTTTTAAAGGTTTCTGCCTCAGTGGCATTTGAGAGAGAGAGAGAGAGAGAGAGAGAGAGAGAGAGAGAGAGAGAGAGAGAGAGAGAGAGAGATTATTTACTGCAGAGGCTGGAGTACTGATAACCATACTCAAAGAAAGAAAAACAAAGTGAAGGCAGGCGAATCAGAATCAATAGTCTCATTAAATACTCAGTGACCATTTTCCCTTTGGATTTATATTTTTTCCTCACTTTCTGGGATACTTTTTATGTATTAAATGCAGAAAAAACAGTAATGAAAGAGTCCCTTGACTGTTACTGGAATCAATGTATCTAACATGACTTCCAATACTTACTGTGCATATGGCCTCATTATATTCCCATACTAGGAAGGGTTCAAAGAGGAAATAAATTGTTTACTTGAATTATAAAGACAATTTGAAACTATGGTTATCCCCAATTCTTCTAAATAATATAGATGAGTCAGCATCAAGTCTAAAAAATTTTTCAGATTGACCCAAGGGAGAGTGCTGTTTTGCAAAATTACTGTCTTCTGAACAAAACACTTCTCCACTATTTCATGAGCTACTCTCACTCATAAATATCCTTACATTAGTCAAACAGCATTTAAGGGCACCAAGAATGTGGTAAGTGATGGCACCATCTGAGCTGAGAACCGATCGATTCTGCTTAGATTATAGTTGACTATACAGCCAAAGATCGATGTTTCAAAGCCAGAGGATAATACAAAATAAATTTAAACTGTTAATGTTTTCAATCTATACAAATGTTAGTGAAAGTTCAGTAAGCAAATGACCAGTGACTGATTAGAAATATTAATCCTGACTCTTTATTGCCTTTCAGGGATGGTGGCTAAACCATTTAGGTTTGATTTCAAAAATCTTAACTAGAATGAAAGAAGAAAAATATAGAACCATATACCACAGTTAGAAGAGATTGGACAATATGTGTAGTCAAATCTGTCCAGATAGGAGCATTAGTATGACTCAGGCATGTTTAAGCACGCATTTAGAGATTGAGCTCTATAAAGGATCAAAACCTGAAGGTCGCACAGCGGTAGAAAAATCGATTTCTATGTTGCAGGCTGATATTTTCCTTTCTCTTATTTCATAGTGTAGCCTTGTACCCTGGGAAGCCTAAAATATAGACAATCTAGCAAGAGAACAAGATGCCTAAATGTTTTTTTTAAGCAAAATTGACTAGAAGTAAAGAGTTTCCTGTTACTTCATTTTTAAATATTAAGGTTTATTTTTAATGTTTTAGGTACCTGGCTCAAACTACTATAAATTCTAAATTTTGAAAATGCTTTTATTGAATGAAGTGATTTAAAAATAAAAATAAGTCACAATTCAAATGTTTTCCTTAATACAGAAAAAAATTCACATTTTCTCAAATTCAAAATTCATTTCATGGTTAATTAACTACCTTTTAATTTCTCCTTAAGAGACACAGGGACAAAGACTGATCCAAAGGAATAGGAGTAATTCCTTCCTCTGAGTTTAGGTAAACTAGAGCAGAGCAGAGGATAGAGAAACTCTAGTGATCAAGAGAACCCATTTTCATAATCTGAATCATCTAGAAAAATTATAAAAAAGCAATGGGATCTATAATACCTTCAAGACTCCTAAGTTCTTCTCTTTGTCTTGTCAGTGCCAATTGGAAGAATTAGTATTTTATGACTTTTCATGTGAATTCAGTGTTAATTTTTAGTATAAACTCTCCAGATTGTTTATTGTTACATAAAAAATATTGTCAATTATCTTGTTATTCTTTTAACATGTTAAACACCATGTTAATCACTGGTGACTGACACTATACTTTCAATCCAGATCAGTCAGTCACTGGTGCTGCCAGCATATGGGTGAAATCAGATATTGCGGGCTAAATGGAAAGGAAGACAAAACAGGCTTGGCGCTTAACGTGTTAATAATTTATTGGTAAAATGACACCATATCCTAAATTTTATAGAATGATGCTATTTAAAGTACTGGAGGTCCCGTGCATGAAATTTGTGGATGGGTGGGATTTCTAGGCCTGGCCAGTGATCAGGGCCTATTGGGGCCATCTCGCCCAGTCCCGATCAGAGCCAGGCTGGCTGCCATACAGGGCCTTCCAGCTGGGGCCTGCTGGATGGGGCCTGCTGGACAGCGGGAGGGACCGTGGGAGGTTGGCTGTAGGAGTGCACTGACCACCAGGGGACATCTCCTGCACTGAGCATCCTTCCCCTGGTGGTCAGTGTGCATCATAACGACTGGCTGACCAGTTGTTCTGGTCATTCGGTCATAATGGTCACTTAGGCTTTTATATATGTATAGATTACCTCTAATAGTTTCCATCAGTATTCTTGCATTTCAAAAAACAATTTTTGTTTTGAAAGGTGTGTTCAAATTAGATATATCTGACTTATGAATAGTTTATGGGACTTAAATATGAGTCTGAAATGACTATAAAGTAAGAGCTTAGCTTATTTTTGGAGGTATCTCTTTCCATGAAATGCTGCATAAGAAAGAGCCAGGTAAGAAATATGGGTGAGAAACATTTGCTTGGTTTACATTTTCACTGTTTTATATTGGGTAGCATTTTCCAGGGCACATTTTCCAGTTTGCAGCAGAAGGCATGATGAAAATATCATCCTCTTAAGCCCATGCTCACAAGGCTTTTTTAGATTCACTATGATCTCAGCAAAATTTCCTTCCTGAAAATAATACCAATGCATTGTTTTCTGACCAAATAGTATCAACTAAACTTAGATTCGATTTTCTATGTAGATTTTAACTGCAGTTGGATTCCAGAATTTCAAGCATCGCAGTAAGTGATCTCGATATAGATTCCAGAAAAAGAAAGGGAACAAAGACATTTTTCTCAGACTTTAGTTAAACTGGATCAGCAAATGAGGCACCTATAGAAGTGGCTGTTCCCACTGGCTTGAAGACATCCTCTGTATTTGCCAAGGATACCTCACTATTCCAAGTTACTCTTTTGATATTTGGTTCTAAACTTTCATTAAAGCAAGATGCTGTTTTAATTTATCTTTTGAGTGAGGTTATTACTTCAATTTGCTTCAGCTTGATTTTTAGATATAGAAATGAAGAAATGATTTGTTTATGATTAGTGAATTTATTACACACACATACTAATGGCTCAGTGCATGAAATTCATGCAGGGCGTGTCCCTCAGCCCAGACCTCTCCAATCTGGGACCCTTTGCGGGGATGTCTGACTGCTGGTTTAGGCCTGATCCCTAAACTGGCAGTAGGACATCCTTCTTGCAATTGAGGACTGCTGGCTCCTAAAAGCTCACCTGCCTGCCTGCTTGATCACCCCTAACCACTCTGCATGCCATCCTGCTTGTCCCCAAGTGGCCCCCCCCCCCCACCGGCCTTCTTGCCTCAAACTGCCCCCTTGCCGGCCTGCTCGCCCCCAATTGCCCTCTCCCTGCCGACTTCATTGCCCTTAACAGCCCCCCACACTGACCTGATCACACTTAACTGCCCCTCCCCATAGGCCTGCTTGCCCCAAACTGCCCCCTGATGCTGGCCTACTTGTCCCCAACTGCCCCCCTGCTGGCCTGATCACTCCCAACTGCCCTCCTCCCTTGCCTAATTGCCTTTCACTGCCTCTGCCATGGCCCCACCACCATGGCTTTGTCCAGAAGTATGTTCGGAAGGTCATCTGGAAAGACTCCCAGTCTAATTAAGCAGATTAACCTTTTATTAATATAGATGGACCTCTACAAGGAGTCATATAAAAGCTCTAAGTTAAAATATAAGAAGAATCCAATTAGTCATATTTTAAAAGGGGAAGAGTCTGATGAGAGTGAGCTTACATTTAAAAACTATATTCATATTTAAAAAAAACATAAACACATTCATAGATACAGAGCCAGACGGGAGGGGGTGGGAGGAATGGATGAAAAATACGGAGGGGAATAATAGGTACAAACTTCTAGTTGTTGTTTTTTTTTTAAGCATAGCTTATTGATTTTAGAGAGAGGAAGAGAGAAAAGAGAAACAAGGATGTGAGAGCACAACTAGGCATGTGCCCTGACTGAGAATCAAACCAGCAACCCTTAGGTGTACAGGATGAGGCCCAACAAACTGAACCACACTAGCCAAGGCACAAACTTCCAGTTTTAACATAAACAAGTGATGGGAATGCAATGCACAGCACAGGCAATAAAGTCAGTAATCCTATATAATAAAAGGCTAATATGCAAATTGTCCCCTTGACTAGGGGTTTGACCAGGGGGCATGGCCAGCCAGCCAAAGGCCTGCAGCTCCTCCCCCCTGATTGGCCCCACCTCCGATGGCCCAGATTGGGGCGGGCTAGCTGGACCCCCATCTGTGCACTAATTTGTGCATCAGGCCTCTAGTATCATAATAATTTCATTCCATGACAGATGATTAATAGACTTACTGTGGTTACACCATAAAGGATGTAAATATAGAATCACTATTTTATACCTGAATCTAATGTAATATTGTATGCCAACTATATTTTAATAAAATATAAAAATATAAAATATAGAACAAATAAAAATATGCACAGGTTTAAGAGATATATATATGCCAAAAATATATTTCCATTTAGTCTGAGAAGTCATGTGACAGCTAATGTTTGTCATTTAAATATTTTTTCATAAAGGAGTTGAGTTGGTCACAGAGGTTAAGATTGTAGGATGCCACTATCATACTGAGAAAAAATTAGATGAATCTGAAAGATATTTGTTATTTTTTTTAATTATTGTTTATGCATGCACCTGCTGTGATTCCCAGTGTTTCAAACAGAGATTTTATTGACGTGGGCTAGAAAGTCATTCATTGTTAGCAGACAAGAGATGACCCAGGTTAATTTAATGCCCATTGTGAGAGATTGTAGTAAGCCTGGGTAACAAATCTTGTGTTTCCTGAAAGTAATGCTTGACTCACAGCTGCTGAGAAGCAGGAGGCTCTACCTGTACCATAAGAAGTATTTAAAGCAAAGTGTTAAAGAGGCCCAAGTGGGGGGAAAATCATCTTGGATCATCAAGAAAAATGCACTGTGATTAAAAATTTAGTAGAGAAATATTTCATTGACACAATAAAATAACTATAAAACAATGCTTAGAGTATGGTCCCATTTATGAAACACTATGCCTGAGTGTGTTTATAGTGTCATATAGGGGGGGGGAAATCTAGTGGGAAATATTCCAAAACACTAAGAGGAATTATTTCTTGATGGAGGACTTATGGATGACTTTCTTTTAAAACATTCCTGTATTATCTTTTTTTGCTCTTAAAATGAGCATGTATTTCTTTACATGTGAAAAAAAAAGCCTTTCAAAGACAAACTTTAACTGTACTGGTGAATACTGATTTAAAGCAGAATGTCCTCAGTGAGACAGATCTCTCTTGCCCCACAAGCTAATGAATGTGGAATGACAGTTCAGACGGCACAGTTTGCTCTTTGGCCAGCACTGAATTACCAGTCACACAGGGTGTATGCTAGGGCATTCGCAAAAAAAAGGGAGGCACCAAAAATTAGAATATTCTGGAGAAAAGTACTTACTTGACTTTCGATATTTCAGAAAAGTATTAAAGTGTTTATTCAAGGAAAATATCAGGTAGTTGTTGAAGCTCTGTACACTTGTGTATTATTATATTTAATGCCCTTTTTATTTTTAAAAACATGTAGGTGGAGAGATGCTTAGGACATATAGGTAGGAGGTATGGCTAAGTTTTTTCAAGGTCCAAAGCACAGAATAAAATTATGTTACCTTCCAAACTCTCATTAAAAATAAAAATAGTACTTGGTCATAAAATAAGTGCACAGCAGTCCAATATAGTTCTTACTTTTCCCTAGAGAAATGCTTTTGTGTTTTTCTGAAATATCAGGAATCCCAAAGTTTTTCCAAAATAATTTTTTGTGCACCATTTTTTTGGTCTGATACCCTAACGGTACACTTAGACTATGAACCAATTCAACATGTTTAAAGAGCAAATCATGACACCTGAAATATTCAAATAAAAATCTAAATAAAGATGAGCCACATTTAATGCAGATCTACTATATTTGGTATTTAAAAATTCAAATTAGCAAGATAATTTGTTACATTTTCTAATATGGCACAATTTGGATTCCAGCCGCAGTTAGACCATTTTCCTAACCCAAACTGAGACTGTTTCCACTTAAAATACTATAGTGATAGAACTGGGGGGAATATAAGTTAAAAATAAAACAATGTAAAATGAATGAGAACTACAATAGATTATATTAATACTAGAGGCCTGGTGCATGAGATTAATGCACAGGGAGGGTCACTTGGCCCGGCCAGCAATCAGTGCCAATCACGACCTTCCAGCTGCAGGCCAGAGCCTTCCTTCATTCCATGCCACCCCCTGATGGTCAGCACACGTCATAGGGAGCAATCACACTCTCGGTCGAACTCCCAAGGTGACACTTTGCATATTATCCTTTTATATATATAGAAAATACGTAATGACTAATATAAGGTGCATTATTTTGTCATTAACTTTCCACATGTGTACATCTTAAATCCTCCAAAATATTCTAGGTGCTAACATATGCAAATGTTGCTTCTCATGTACGTGCTCTACAAATAGTAGGTTTGCAATTAATTAATTCATCTCCTTTGAAAACACATTTTCAGTTCTAACTGACCTCTCAGAATAACAGCCAAGTATAAATCTAGTTTATTCAGTAAAACCTATCGTTGAATTATTTATGTTTAAACTTCCATGGTAAATTTGGTTTCCTTTTAGGCTGCAGCCATGGGAAACAAGCATTAACCTTCTGATAGACCTATGAGAAGTGAAGAAGATGGTTTTGACTCTCTTTCTAGTTCATCCTGGTTGAGACTTGAAGCATGTACATAAAACTGAAATATATTTTGGGATCACTTGAGAAAACAAGGCACATCCTATCACAAAGTGAGAAATTAGATAATGTGTTCTATTCCAATTAAAACAAGTTTTACCGAAGTTTAAATAGCAGTCAAAATATTTACTATCTCAACCAGAATGGCATTTTCAAGATAGTATCTGAGGAAAGGATAACTAGCTATTAAATGGTTCATTTAAACAATAACTTAATTGTGCCTTTTTTGTTTTTTAATAGAGAGAGAGAGAGAGAGAGAGAGAGAGAGAGAGAGAGAGAGAGAGAGAGAGAGGAGACAGCAATGTGAAAGCTTAACATCGACTGGCTGCCTACTGTACTCCCTCCATGAGGGATAGAGCCTACAACCCAAGTATGTGCCCTGACCAGCAATCCAAAGGCAACCTTGTGGTGTATAGGACAAAGCCCAACCAACTGAGCCACACCAGCCAGGGTTTGAATGTAGTTTTTATATATGGTTTGTTTTGTTCTGACATCAACCTGATGGCTTTTGAATTATTTTGTATCTAGACCCCAATGAAACCCATTTCATTTTTCAAAATTAGCCATGCAGAAGGGAGTAATTTTTAATATGGCTATTAGGCATCACACTCCTTAGAGTTACTGGGAAAGGTCTCTCACAAAACGGCCACTGTTCAGTTCCCTGCATCCTGACAACATGACATATAAATTTCTCCCTGCAGGTGATCAATTGATTTCTTTAAAAAATAACCAGATTCTGTCATTTAAAAGCCCATTACAAAATGGAATCTTACTGTTACAGGTCTAGAAGTACATGATATGAAACACTTAAATGGACAGTTGACTCTCTAAAGTCAGAGAAGTTTTTGAGAAAAAATCTAGTCCATCTCAAATAAATTCATGCCTAGGTCATATTTACGGAAGTTTTGATGAGAAAAGAAGGCACTGCCCTAGATGGTTACCCAGATGACCACTCAAATTTGCCATCAGAAAGTTCTACATTTTGTATTTATAATCTCCATTCTTCCCAAGGCAGTTTTGCCATTCTTTAGGTTCCCCAAAATAGGAAAGAAGCAACTTCCTACATGCAAACCTTCGGCTTCTCTTAAGCAGGTAACTGTCCATCTCTCAGGTTTCTCTAAATGTAATAATCTTAGTTTCTTTATTGTTTCTTAAAGAGTTCAATTTGTAGTCCTTTATACATAATTCACATTTCTGTGCCTCCGCCTCAAAGGCTATGTAATCATCTCAAATTGTGGGACCACAATCTAGACCTGTATTCATATCAGGGTCCGACCACATATCTGAAACATAGGACTGTTCTATATCCATGGCCTACAGTGATTGGCCTCTGCTCAAATTGTACCAATATCACCTATAAAACCATATCCCCATGAAAAGTCAACACAAAGGAAAGAAAACAAAGCCCCAAGATACCCGTTTTCATTGTATAAAACAGAGTCAACTATGTCTTAATCCTTTAAAGCTTACAGTAGATATATCTGAAATTGTCATTTTTGGAGGTCAAAAGTTACCATGAAGAAATTCAGGATGCAGTGTGTTAAAATTCTGATATGACATACAAGCCCAGGGATATTTCCTTGCTTGACTTTATATAGTTGTTACAATTAGACATACGGTAGCAAGATTTTACAGAGTCATGCATCTATATAATATATGAATGTCATAAGCATATTAAATGCATTCTCTCCATTAAGTTGCTGTAAGAGTCTTCCCATATATAAACCAAATAGGACCTTTATTCTCGAAGAAATTAAGCTATAAATCTGATTCAAATACATATAAAAATTTTTAAATGAAAGAGAGTGATGGGTAAAATAAAATGAAAGATTAAAACCAAGCATACTGATATTTTACACTGTAGGAAATGCTTGCACTGACAATGATATTGTTAGAGACCAGATCGATGGGCTGAAACTAGTCCATGTGATGAATGCAATACTACTAACACACTTTTACCTGCAAGGATTTTTCTGGCTTTCATTCAGTGAGATCCATTATCCTGGGTGGTAATGGAGGCCTGTACCCTACTCATCTTAGACATCTTTAGTCTCCTGCGCTGCCCTGAAGCCTTGACATGATAAAAAGTCAAGCAGATCCCAGAAAGCATTTGTAAACTACCATACCCCCCACCCCCCTTTTAGGTTACAAGCCACACGTTCTTTTGCTAAGCTTTGCTCTCTCATTTCATTTCATTGTATGAGCAGATTCATTTGGAAATGACTAGGATACTTAGGAAATACCTAGATTTTTCAAAAATCAATCTCACTTTCCTGCTCAACCGTCTAAGTAAGTGAATCCGGGATACATTGGAGAGAACTCTAAAATGGTGCCTGGATACTGAAGGAATGAGCAGCAAATAGCATCACTATTAAATAAAATGAGTGCATTTCACCATCCAGCTTGCCCTGTGCTTTCTGGGACACAAGGCACACACATGAAAGGGATGGGATAGAATTCCAGGAAAACTGATTTGTTTCCACAATCATCTGGCAAAGCGATGTACACAAAATAATATCCTAAGCCGCCTCCCTTTCCCATCATTGTCAAGTCAGGGTTCTCGGATCACCCCTCACAAACCTCATTAAAAATAAAGACAAGAGGCAGGCTATGAATTCACATCCAGTGCTACAATACATATTAAATGACAGGCATCTGTCCTAATTGGTCACAACAAAACTGATGGGCAATCACAAGAATAAATCTCACATTGATCCAGATGAAGTCCACGAATAATGTTACAAACCAGAAGCATACTTACAAAAATATCCAATTACCTCCAAGCATGCAAGGGCATTGATAACCCATAAAAAACAATTGCAAAGAATGCTTTGCAGATAAATAGGTTTCACACATGCCCTCTCAATGCGAAGTAATGTGTATATGTGTTATGCATATCCACCGAATCTACATTTGTATAGTCATGATGAAATGTATGTACTAAAAATGAAACTGTACCCAGCAAATGGTTTCTCAGCAAGAGCACATGAAGAATACGGAACAGAACACTCAATTCTGGGGCCACCTTTCCAAGGCAAAATCACCTTAGAATTAGACAGAGAAGCTTCTGAGGCACCGAATGTGGTTTTGAGCAAGGCCCAGCCCTGTATGTGGAAGCTGCAAATGAAATGATTCCTTTCAATAACACCCATTTCTTGTGAGCTCTTTTTCCACCCCCTGATTCTGTTGCTAAGCTTGGAAGGAAAGGAACCAAGTGGTTCACTCTGCATTCTAAGCCAGGTAAGGAAAAATCAGAACACCATTTCTCTCTCTCTCTCTCTCTTTTTTTTTTTTTTAACCGGGCGCGGATGCCTTCTTACTTCCCTCTTCCTGGCAACCTTCCTCTATCTCCATCCCCATCTCTGTCTCCACCTCTTCTCCCACTCCAAGGGGGAGTCATTGTTCCAGGGCAGGCCACAGATGTACACAGAGGGCATTTGGGAACAAACTAAGCCAGGAAGACAGCCCCACTGGGTCTTACTCACCACGCTGAGACCTTGAGAAGCTGTTGAAAGGAGGGAGAGGTGCAAACTGAATCCATTTTCCTTGCGACCCAGTCGGATGCAGCCTCCGAACCCAACATCAGCAGCGGCTGCTGGGATTTTTCTTTTCTTTTCTTTTCTTTTTTCCACCCTCAGTCTCTGGCTGGCGATGGTGCGAACAGGAACCACCCTTCCAGCCCCACTAGAATACCAGCAGTCCGGGCGGCAGCGGCAGCAGCACCAGCATCCCCACTGGGGCCTCCTCCCTCTCGGAGGATGGGGTGAGCTCGGAAGCAGCCAGGAACTTGCAGCAGACACCTCTTCTGGCTCCTCCTCTCCCGCCCCCTCCCCCACAGCCCCACCCCTGCTGCGGTAGAGGCTGCCCGTCTTGGCAGCTGCCGGTTGTCATGGTAATGACCAATGGTAAGCGATCAGACAAAGGGGGAGGGGAGATGGGTGGAAAGCTGGAGGGGAGTGCATTGGTGCAGCTGCCCTCTGGGATGCTCTGGGTCTCTCTCCTCTTGGACTCCGGCTCTTTAAAAGTGGGGCAATGGTGCCTAGATAGGCACGGGAAGAAAATCGTTTAAATGGAATCAACATCTAGACTCTCACATACAAAACAGCTCAGCTATGTGTGTGCATTGGATATGGTTTTCCCAATGAAATGTGTTAAGTTTGAGATCAGAGGGAAAAATTTTGAGAAAATTATGTCGTGTACTAGGAAATTACTATCACTCCAAATATGTGTCCTTGGTAGCATCTTTTACTCAATGCCACTCAAGGTTGCTAGGAAGCAAAATGAGTGGCGGGACTTTGCAATAAAATAAGAATCTGATTCCTTGGCACTAGTCTCCCTTGTTCTTTTCAGGTGAGTGGCTTGGTCTTACTGTTTTTCCACTCTCCTCTCCTCCCCGTGAAGCAGTCCCAGAGCTCATTGCATTACCCTGTGGAAAAGGACGATGGGACAGAGGAAACAATTCCTTCAGCAATCAGGATTCTCAGTAGCACAAGTTGGTAGATAGTTCCAAACCTTGTTAGTTCCATGCCATTTTCACGAATGCTCTTGTGAGGTCCCAAGAAGTGAGGTCAGCAGGATTGAGCTCTAGGTGCGTTGTTTCTGGCTATAAATTATAGATGACACTAGTATTTATCTCATGCAGTAGTTGTCAAGATCAAATGGGACAATGCACTCAAAGCACTTGGCATGTAGTAAGGGTACAATAAGTGATTGCTGGTAGTAGCAGTACATTGTGTTAATGTCTTAATCCAAGAAATGAAAGGAATAGCATGGCAATTACAAATATGGGGAAAAGTAAGGTGAGAGCACACTTAATACATGTGATCTGTGATGATGATGATGACAATGACAAATATAGGGAGGCCTGAGAGATTAAAAGTACTCTAACGTGTGATAATGAAGGATGTTCTCTAAGCCCTAAAGGAGTTGGATCAATTTTCCCAGTTCACACAGCTAATAAATGGCAGGGCCAGAATTAAAACTGGCTCTTCTAACACTGCTCTTGTTTAACCATTGCAGTAAACCCTTGATTTTTCAGACCTTGATTTAACAGACACATTTTTTGCTTGTATGTTATGTATGAAAATTAACACCCTGTTAATTTTTAAATGCTTTTAACCAAGATTTGCTTACAATTAGATTAACAGGTTATTTTTTTGTTATTAATTCACTGTTTTCTTAAACAAATTTTAGTGAATAGCCCATATGTTGGACAAAACGTAGTAATTTCACTGATATAAATAAATAATACATAGCTACAACTATAGTCTACGTATTAAAATCCAAGAGTCGTCCTAACCCGTTTGGCTCAGTGGATAGAGCGTCCCCTGGCAGACTGAGGGGTCCCAGGTTCGAATCCAGTCAAGGGCATGTACCTGGGTTGCAGGCACATCCCCAGTGGGAGTGTGCAGGAGGCAGCTGATCATGTTTCTCTCTCATCGATGTTTCTAACTCTCTATCCCTCTCTTTTCCTCTCCGTAAAAAATGAATAAAATATATTTAAAAAAAAAATCCAAGAGTCACCTCTTGTAAACAATGTTCCAGGAGTGATTAGCATGTAATCACACTGCATCTCAAGGTAATTGGTTTTGTTGTCACGTGGTGTGACTTTCTGCAGCAGTTTTAACAGGGGCTGGCCAATGTTTCCACGTGCGCTAAGCCACGCCCCAGCTGTGTGCCTTTGTTTACTTATGGTAACTGGTGAATGCACACATTTATTAGATCTATTTGATGTAAATTAAACATTATAGTAATACATATAGAAAACTTTTACGTGAAATTAAAACTTTTCATACACACTTAATTTTAATTACACAAACATATTTTCATAAAAGTAAATTAACTAATATGTCAAATTTTTAGCACACAAAATCGAAAAACCTACTTTATTCTGTAGGGGACTTATAGCTTTAATAAACACCCCCTTGCCCGAATTAGTCCATTATATGGAGGTTTTACTATACCACTCCGCCAGGAAATGGAGATACTCTGTTCTTAACCCATAGGGTTATTTATAGGTTCAAATGGGATTAATCAAGTTTCAGAGTTAGATAGCCTGGGCTTGATTTCCAATAGGTACGGCGTGGGACTTGTTAATTAACTTCCCCGAACCTATGAGTTTCACCTGTGAAATGGAACTAATCATAGAAGCTGACAGGTCATGAGAATAAACAGGATCATGCATATGTAGGGGTGTCCAACTCAATCAAAGAAGGGGCCAAAATCTAAAATCCAGCCTAAATCGAGGGCCGAATGGTTTACGGAACAGTCATAAACTGTCATTGTGATGGAAACGCAGCGGAGTGTAGTGATGACAGCGTGGTGCGGGCCACATTGCAAGGCCTGGCGGGACGTATTTGGCCCGCGGGCCTTGTGTTTGACACGTGATATAGAGCATCATTACATAGTAAATGTTCAGTAAATATTAACTATATTCATTTGTCACTCATTCTTACTTAATTAATATTAACATGTGAGAGAACTTATTCCTGCATGGAAAAGGCCTTGATGCTAAGGCCTTATTCTGACAAAACTGACTTAAAAGTACTTCACTTGTGGAGAAAAGGGTTACAACTTACCCTCAGCACTCCTGCTCTGTGCAGCTAGTGGGCCCTACCTTCCACCAGAGCCTGAGCAATCATTCACACAGTCTACATTCACTTCCATCAGCATCACCGTCCGGGATTTTCACCACAATCATCTTTGCCACAGCATTTTTTGCAGCATCACTAATTGGCAGTAAGAAAATTGTGTTGTAAAAAATACTGTAAACCAATTGACAGTTTGGGTGTGTTTTTGTTATTTATTTTTTCATGTGTGTGTGTGTGTGTGTGTGTGTGTGTGTGTAGGGGTCCATTTCTCCATTGATGGGTCCATCTCCATAAAAATTAAACTAACTGGTTGACAGTTTGGTGGGGTTTTTTAGTTTGGATGAATTTCTCACAGTTACTCCATTTGTATATTACATATAAATCTTAGCCAGCCCTTCTAATGGTCTACAGTACACTTACCAGTAAACATGGTGCTGGTGGTCTTAACATAGCATTTCTTCCAGATGATGAGGATGTTCCCCAAGAGTTGGTGGCTTGTTATTTTGAAACACATCGTATTGAGAGAAGAGAGCCAAGGGCCCCTGAGAGAAGAATGGACCCACATTTTCCCCAGAAGGAAGATGTATGCTTAGGTACAAACAACAGAGACCAGTTATTTGAATGGCACTACCTTGAAGTTACAAGCAATTAACAACGTATTCGCATACTTTGTGTTTTGCAGTAAAGTCCTTAACTTTGTTATTCACCTTTTCATGCTTCATTATGTTTTTTAATCTCTCCCCTTTATTTGTCGTTATTTATTTCTTTTACGGCAACATTGCTTTACGGCCAAGGCCAAGTAGTTAAGCCTGTGAGATGTTTGCGGCAATGAAGCCTCCGGCAGAGATACGTAAACCGGTGGTCAGCAAACTCATTAGTCCACAGAGCCAAATATCAACAGTACAACGACTGAAATTTTTTTTGAGCCAATTTTTTTTAAACTTACACTTCTGACGCCACTTCTTCAAAATAGACTTGCCCAAGCCGTGGTATTTTGCGGAAGAGCCACACTCAAGGGACCAAAGAGCTGCATGTGGCTAGCAAGCCAGGGTTTGCCGACCACTGAAAACCATGAGTGCCAAGTAAGTGAAGTTCTGTAAGTGTAAAGGGATGGGTTGGGATGATCTGGCTTCTTTTGTATTTTTCATCCTCCGATGTCTCTGCAGAGATGGGCTGGTAAGTCAGCGGAGGAGAAAGTGGCAGGCGGTGGAAGCCCACGTGTCCAGGTGACAGTCCTCCGTGGTCTAATGAGGAGTGTTTTGAGCCCAGAGCTGGTGTGGTTGGGTGAGTGATTCTGGTTTCCTCTTAACCACCAACACAAACAGAATCAACTGTGGGAGAGAAAGTGTTCCCTATTTGAACAGTTCCCTAGTTCAGACATTCAAATATAATACTACTCTCTCATTTTCCGTATCTCTGCAGCACAGTTATTATTTAATAATATTTAATGATTATTTAGTAATTTCTTTAGATATTTAATCATGTGGAAGTTATTTTTATTTTATTACTTGTTATTTATTTTAAAGTGAAATTTGTCTCTGGCTTTTAGCAGAACAGTAATACAAATAGGCATGGTAGAGAGTATCCTCAGTGAAAGGAACTTAAAGCAAAACCTATATATATATATATATATTTATTTGTAAAACAGAAACTTAAACTGTATTTGTAATGATTTTTATTCAAAAGGTTAAACTTTAAATTTTATTTCATCTCTTCATTGTCATCCCCTCTCTTACCACACTTTATTTTTCTATGGTATTTATCATCTAATATATTATTTATTTGTACTTTAAAATTTTTAATCTGTCTTCACTAGAAGGTAAGCTATGAAAGAACAGGGATTTAACAGATTTTTTTCAATTACAGTTGACATACAATGTTATATTAATTTCAGATGTACAACACAGTGATTGACATTTATATAAAGTGATCAATCAGCCTGATAAGTCTAGTGCCTATTTGACACCATACGTAGTTATTACAATATTATTGACTACCAGTATATTCCCTATACTGTACTGTAAATCATTCGGACTGTTTTTATAACTGGCAATTTGACATATTAATCCCTTTCCCTTTCTTACCCATTCCCATCTGGGTATCATCAGTTTGTTCTCTGTATGAGTTTGTTTTTATTTTGTTTGTTTGTTTTATTATTTTTTACATGGATTCCACATGTAAGTGAAATGATATAGTATTTGTCTTTCTCTGATTTATTTCACTTAGCATATTATCCTGAAGGTCCATCATGTTGTTATAAATGACAAGATCTAATTTATTGTATGGCTGAATAATATTCTATTGTATATAGGTAATACACTTCTTTACCCATTCAACTATAGATGGACACTTAGGTTGCTTCCATATTTTGGCTATTGTAAATAATACTGCAGTGAACATAAGGGTGCATATGTCTTTTTTAAATTAGTGCTTTGGATTTCTTCAAATAAATAACCAGAAGTATTGCTGGGTTATATGGTGATTCTATTTTTAATGTTTTCAGGACTCTCCATGCTGTTTTCCATAGTTGCTGTACCAATTTACAATCCCACCATTAGTGTGGGAAGGTTGCCCTTTCTCCACATCCTCGCCAATACTAGTTGTTTATTGATTTATTGATGATAACCATTCTGACAGCTATGAGATGATATCTCATTATGTTGTTGTTGTTTTTTTGCATTTCCCTGATGATTAGTAATGTTGAATATTGATTTATATGCCTATATGTCATATGTATGTCCTGTCCTCTTTGAAGTAATGTCTAGTCAGGTCTGCTGAAAGTGGAGGGGAATTTTTGTTCATTTAATTGTGAACTGTGCCTACCCATTTTAAATGCTCAATAAATATTTCTTGAATGAATAAACTAGTAAATAAATATAATAGCAAGAAGTTCTGCATTGAATTATGGCTCTATAAGTTATTATAATATTTTTTCAGTTATATAATTTTTATATTTCTCAAAATTAAAAAGTAATTGTTTTACTTGTATATATGCATATTAGAATAATGTCTAATCCATATCTTAAACATACACTTAAATAAGCTATTAAAATGAAGATGTTTATGCATGCATATTCCAAGTCTAGCTTATTGCCAGTAGTATGCATGGGTTCTTTGGAAAATACTGATTTTGTACTAATAGTGTCTTCCCAGTACAAACAGTTACCAAACTTGTCTACCTCTCCTGGGACCTGTTCAACTTTGACTTCTGAATTCTATGAAATTTCTAAAAAAGTACAGGGTGTGTGTCTTGGCTCCAAAAGCAGCATTAAATTTTCAGGAGGAACCACAGCATAATGGAAGGAAGCTGCAGAATCTGGGCGCTGGAGACAGACTGCTTGGATTGAGTCCATACTTCTCGATTTGTTTTCTGAGTGACCTTGGGTAAATTGCTTAACCTCACAGTGCCTCAGTTTCTTCATTGTATGACATAATAACATTATTTACTTTATTGGATTGCTTTGAAGAGCAATGTCCATGTGGGCAAAGAGTTAGCCAGTATCTAGCATGTGATAGTAAGTAAACGGCAAGTAACATTAGCTAGTAACAGTATTAATATAATTTATAATAACTAGGATGCATAGCACATTTTTCTGGGTGTTTTCAAAACACTCATATCACTCAGGGTTATTTTAAGAACTTGTTGTTATGACTGCATACCAGCTTTCAGCAGACTATGAGGATTTCTGGAGATGTTTATCTCAGAGATAGGCCAATGTTCTGATTTCCCAAAAAAATGAAGCAAAAAAGGGAGGTTTTCAAGTAAATTTGTTTATTCCCAGTTTACTCTATTAGAGGTTATTAACATATTACATATTTAGAGAAAACTTTGAATGTAAGCAGTCAAGATTTTCTTGAGTTCACTAAGAAGAATAATACCCTTTTAACCAAATTGCATACCTTTTATCAATAGTATCAGTAAGCAAGTTAGAACTCTTTCATTATTTCTACACTCCTATGGCCAACCTTCTTATTTATGACTCCTTGCATAAGCAGATGGACACTTTTGCCTTTGCTAACCCCATTCCCTGGAAATCCCCACTTTCCCCCAAACTCTTCAATCTTCAAGATTTATCCATCATCTCCTTTAGGGAGTCTTCAGTGATATCAAGATTAGCAGTAGAACTGAGGTTCCCATTGGCCCCTGTCATGTCTTTATTGCTACACTTAGGATGTTAAATGGTAAATATTGTTTCTTTGTCTTTCTCTCCTACTTGAATGTAAGCATTTTGAGGTCAAGAATACCGTTTGTTCATTTATTGATACATTAATATTTTTTGCTCGCTACTACTGGGTAACCACTGTTCCATTACAAATTTGTTAAGTGAGATTTACATGGTAATACAAACATTTGCTCTCCTGTTGGAACAAGAAACACTTTTTCCTTTCAGGTCCTGTGCAATTGTAGATTACCCAGTTGCAGATAGCATCTTGGTTTAGGTTACCAGCAAATCGGGGACACCAAAGAAATGAGACAAGTTCTATTTCAATGAACTTTTCCAAATTTTTACAATTAGAAAGTTTACAATGTTTGTGCACATGCAAGATTTATTTTAATTTTAACTTAGTTCTTTCCTTGTCTATGGGAGACACCATAGTTTTTTTAAATCATTTTTATAGTGCTTAGGAACTCAAAATGTCTTGTCACATGCAACACAACAGTAGAAAACATGGCCCAGGTAGTGCAATAAGCACATACATCCCACAATGAACAAGACATAGTTCTTGTCCTGATGGAGCTGAGCATCTAGTGGGTGAGGAGCCAAAGAACAAGAAAACAAAACATTGCAATCATAGCAAAATGTTACAAGTGTTGTGAAACAATGAACAACTGAAAGGAAGTAAAGGGCTGAAGGTGGGAAGAGAGAAAATGACTCACTCTGGGGGTGACATTTAAACTGAAGAATGAAGTATGGGTTATGCCAATCATTTAAGAACTAAGAAAAAAGAGTTTTGGATGGAGGGATGAGCTCAGAGGAGAGAGCTCAGGAATGAGAAATATTTCTGAAGGGCAGTACAGCTGGATATGGTGAGCATGGGGAGCAATGGCATGAGACAAAGTTGGGAAGGTGGGCAGGAACCAAATAATGCAGCACCTTGGAGCCCACTGTCAGGCATGGAAGAGACATTGAAGAGTTAAAATGTGGTTCAAAGCATTGTGGGAAATGAATTGGTGGTGGACAAAAGTGGGTGTGGCATTTGGCTAGAGATTATAGTGGTTAGATGAGGGTGGTGGCAATGGATATGGAGAAAATCAGGCTGTTTCGAATGAATATATTTTAGAGGTGGCATTTGAGGACTTGCTAATGGGTTAGATGTTGGCCTGAGGGAGAGACAAATATTAAGGATAATCTTTAAAAAAGACAACTCTCTCTCTCAAGGTTGAGTCCTCATCTTCTGTAGTGAGGAAAGGCCCCAAGGATCTGGCTCTGGGAATGTTGGTGGAAACCTGATGGGGTTTTGAGCAGCCAACATTCAGGGGCCTTTCCTCCCTTTCTCCCCAGGCCTAGTATTCTTGAGAATTAGGCATTACTGACCAATCAGCGTGCTGGGAGACTCATCCCTGTGCATAAGCATCTTGGCTGAGAAGGGATTAATGAGGCCTGGAAGAACAGCAGGATTTTGACTCAAAAAAATCCCTCAGCCTTGAGAAGTGACTTGCCAGGGGGAAAAAAGGCCTTTCTCTACTCTGAGCCTCCTACATATTCCAAACCATATTCTCTTCCACAACTACTGGTTCCTAGGGCTCCTGTCCCCATTCCACCACCTTCTAATCATGAGACCTTGTAACCATATTCTTCTCTCAGCCTCATTGTTTTATCTATGAAGCCAGGTTAAAATTGTCTTTGTCTAATGAATGGATATTGAAATGAATTATGTTTGTAAATTCTTTTTACATGCCTGACATGAAGAATAATCTCTATGAATGTCAGCTATTGTATTATATTATCTCCCCCTCCCCTAACTGGAACCTTCCTTATTAAAGCCTTTAAAGCCATTCTTTTCCTCCCAGCCCCCAAATGTTTGAAAAATTTCCTTCATACTCCCACCTCAAGACCCCACAATGATACCTCAGGTCCCTCAGATGGCTGAGTACTTACTTTCCTGTGACAGACAAAGCAGGTGCAGAGGACTGAAAAGGAGGAAAGGGTAGTCAAAAAGTGCAGCTTACAGATTTCATGGTCTCATATTTATGAGCCAGCTTTATTTAAATACTTACATCCCATATGTACATTTTGTTACTCTTTGATTTGTTTCTTATGATTGGTCTGAAGTGTGAAATTGGGAGCCTGGAGCTTGCTATTCCTTCCATATTAGAAAAATATATGAATAACAAGTGTGAGTTTTGTGGGATTCCCTTCCCTACCCACCAAGGAGAACCAAACTTCGTAAGGAAATCTTTGAGATTTCTTGCATCTGCCCACAGACGCCTGCTGGGAGACTCTTGCTTAACAAGCCCCTGGTTCTAACTCCTGCTACAGCTGAGGAGGTCTTTTCTGAGGAGTCAGACTACCACTTTAAAGTAAATGGTTTGATTCTGAGTGGGGAGATGGGATGAAGGGAGGACCAAACCCAGAGAGGAGGATTTCCATTTCAAGAAAGCAGCTTTTGTCATTTTAACTCTTTTTAAATCTCTTTTCTTTTACTCAAGTCCAAATTGTTTCTCTTTTCTCAGCATCTAGAAGAAATATCTCCTTCTAATAAATTTCTCAATCCTTAACAAAATCCCAATCCATCTCTCAAATCTGTACAACTCTAAACTATTGAAATAAAATTTTAAAATAGTAAAATCAGGTCCCTCAGGCAGATTCAAAATGTGCATACCAGTGATTGATTTATTTTTATCAGAGGACCTGTAATATGTTAACACTGTGCTGAAGAGCATTTGAGAAACTAGATATTTATAGGCAATATACAAAGGAAAGGATAAGAGTGGTTTTACTTATGCAGTTTCACTTGAGCTTCAAGCCTTGAGATACAAATTTATGCCAGGATTGATCTTCATGACCTCAAATAAACTAAGCTAGTGGTTGGCCTTTTGTAGGTCCTAAAAGTAGCCCTTGTATCACCTGAATCAATGGGAATGGCCAAGAGGAAAAGCAGTGCTTTGTATCATGTGGTGTCCTAAATTCCCAAAATTCTCTGAAAAAATGACCTGGGTCTGAGTTGATGCAGTGATCTACTAGTATATGGAAATATTATAGGACAAGAGTAGGTTTGTTTCAGATACTTTTCCCTAAAGGAGGAAGAGCCTTCATGTCCCAGACCTCAATATGGGATATCAAACCCAGAAAGACTATCTTATATCTAATTGGCCTCTGTCACCTGTAATTTGGGCTCTGATTTATGGTGGCCCTTTTATGTCTCCCATATACAAGGAGGCTGGTGGGCAGAAATTACTGGGAAATACCTGATCTTGAGCATATATCTTGCTTGAAAACTGCTGTTTGAAATTTTAACCCTGCTATTTGGCTTTTGTGGATTTAACCTTCCCCAGACAAGGTCATCAGTGCTGGCACCAGGCCAGGCCTCTGGTTGAGGTCTCAAGGCCAAGTACACACTTGCTCTTTAAGAACTTTCAAAAGGGGGTCTGAAACACTCCATATTTGGGAGACAAAGAGGGTAGAATCATATAAATAGGGAGAATTCCTGCATGTTGGGGCCCAGAATTTGAGATACATTTTCCTCTGGACCCGCACATAATAAATGTAACTCCATCTCTCTAAGTATTGCTTTGTTATTCAGTTTTCTGTAACAATCTGTTTTCTACTGAGAGCTGCAGAACAAATTTCAATCATACTGTTATAAACAAACAAATAAAATGGAATAAATGGGGAGAAGGAAAATCTATTATGGGAAAATGCCAACTAATAATTATAAAAGGAATGATCTACCATTTGGCAAATTGTTATTTAGCAAACATCATCATAATATTTTTAGCCATGAGTCACCCACGGATACTAAAACTAATGAGTAAACATTTGAGGAGGAAAGGCTATCTAGATATTCAACCTATTTCCCCACAAAGTTTCTATTAATTACTAAAGAAAATAGTAAATTTACAGTGAAGAAATCTGGTTGATAATCTCTTTAATCAACTGATTGAAGTTAGCACCAAGAAAATAAGAAAGAAATCACGTGCCTCTTAACATGATATACTGAAAAGAACATCACTTCTGCGGCATTTCCACTAAAATGCTTTACTGATTCTAATTCACATGGAAACAGCAGATACATCCAAGTTGAGGGCTACCATACAAAATAGCGTGTACCCTTCAAAAATGTCAGTCATAAAATGCACTGACATTTCTCTTTCTCTGGACGAGAAAATCTTCCAGACTGACGATCAATTAGAGATGATTATTAAATGTTATGGAATCTTGGATTGAATCCTGTGGAACCAAAACAAAACAATTTTCCATAAAAGACATTCATGGCTAAATTGGCAATATTTGGATAAGGTACAATAGATTGAGTACAGGGAATTATATCAATATAGTTTCCTGATTTTGATAATTGAATTCATGAAAAAAATAGTCCTTGCTTTTAGGAAATACACAGGAGTATTTAGGGGCAAGAACATAGTGTATGTAACATTTTTCTATAGGTTTTCTCTTTTTCCTCTCCACTGATTCTTTCTCAACCACCCCCATCTCCCACTGACTCCTAGTGTTGGTAGAGTGATATTCACAGAAATCTCAACCTCATAGGATACATATGGGAAAGAAAAATCCCCTTCTCCCTCCTAACAGTCTTCTAGTCTCCTTCTAGCATTCTCTCCCTTTCCCCTGCCTCATTCGTTGGCTGACTGGTCAGGCAGCAATGAGGTTTGCATAGTTTCACCTCTATTATCAAATCAAAGATAAAAGGGTGGATTTGAAGCCGAGACACAACACTTTCTTGTATCTTAACCCATCAAGAGTTTTCTAGAATGCACCCTCATGACTTCTACTTCAGTATAAGAGACAGCCTGAGAGAGGGAGTTTTATGCTGCTTTTCAGGTAGGCAGGACTCTGACCTCTGCCCACTCAAAATTCTTAGTGTCATTTTCTTCAAGGGGACATTTTATCATGTGGGAAATAAGTCATCTTCTTTATTCCTGGGGCTAGAAGTTCCTTTAAAATCCTCAATAAGTTTTTTACAACACCAATATTGGAATCTGCAGTTGAGAATCCACTATTATGCGCTCCTTCTCCAGGGAAGAACATTTAGATATAATCTAACTTGCTCCTTTAGACTTTATTGTATGCAAAATACTTCCATTCCATGATGAATGTCTCTCCCTCCCAATAGCATAACCAGATCTCTCTGAATTTGACCTTCCGGGCTGAGATGTTTTGTGTGTTTATTAGATTATGTGAGCTCTCTGGCGTCTCTGCTCTACTGTTCCTCCTAAGAGCCTTAACTATTGGACAGTACCTGTAGGTCATAACCAACCATAGACAACACATCAACTTAAGTGGAGTCAGGGGAATGCAGTTGTCTGGGCACCTCCAGTGCCTGCCCCTCATGCTCCCATGACTCAGCCTCAGCATGGATGAAGTAATAGAGAAATATAGCAGAACTGTGAGTTTCATTTCAGACACTTTGCCCTTTCTTTGCCCAAATGAATAAAGCAGGAGCTAGAAGAGGTAGGAAATGAAATGTAATCTCTGTCTCCTCCCTTTGTCTCCTGAGAACCTGCTCCACGGTTTTTTTGTGATAGGAGTCCTCAGTTGAGTTTTTAAGGACTGGGGGATTATCAGCCTGAACCTGGTCCAGTAATAATTCTCATTGTTGACCAATTTTATTATATAATTATTCTCAGAGGGAGTACAGTTCAAATGCTCTTTAGTGTCTACTTATATAATGTGTGGAGAGCAGGCATGTTCATGGCATACTCAGCCTCAGGGCACCTTATGTGCCATGCCAACTCAGCCAGATTCAGTGACCCTGAGAGGGGGCAGTGAAGGATTGAGAAAAGACAGACAAAAGAATGAAAGCTGGCTCTGGTTGGGATGCTGCCTCTCTGATGGAGAGACAGCATTATGGACTATAAGCCTTGTCTTTATTTTATAGCCAGATGCCATAGGCAAAATAAGGGCATGGTCAAGATGTTTACAATGTTCTCCTGGGTTTTGAACTTACTCAATTACATGCACCCGATCAAGCTTTGTATACTTGCAGCCTATATCACTTAGGCACATGGGGCCACGTGTTAAGACCATTGGTTGAACTTACAACTATAGCTATTGGCTATAATTGTGTTGGGTGGGCTCTATTCTCCAAGCTGAGACTTGCACGTGGCCAAGAGAGGATTGTGCCCTCTCATTAGTCCGAGGCTTAAACCTGTCCAAATAGCCGCTCTCCACAATAATGGGGTTATTAAAAAGCCCAATTCTGCCTTTCACCTCCTCCTGCCTCACAATTCTCACTGCATTGGCACTGGTGTGATTTTCTACCAGCCCTTATTGAAAGGAAATACCTCATGGATGGTGCAGCATTAGGAATATGTTCTCTGAAATGGGAGAGAGTTCCCTGCAATTAAGCATTTCAAAAGGGAGCCTCAAGTGAAAAGGGCAGTGAGAATAAGGCTAATCAGGTCAAGGTGAGCAAATGCGGCAAGAACAAGTTAAACATGGGCAAGTTTACTACAGGATCCAGATGATCATACAGAAAATGTTAGATATTTAGGAAGAAGCCTTTTAGTCAGGCTCTCCCATTCATATTTAAGCCTGAGAACCAGTATTTTTAATTACAGAATTTCTCATAGTCTTCAATGCATGCATCATCCCTGGTTTAAGTGGTGAAAGTTATTGATTTTGTATTTACTTAATAACTTAAAAAAAATCCAGGTTTTATGTAGAAGACCTGATTGATTTGTGGCCTAATATGAACACTAAAATATAGGAGGTCACTTAAATAGCTCTGTCTCATTCCAACGAAATATATTTTCCATTGACTGCACACTGAGAAATGTAGCAACACTAATGCAGACTCCTTTGGTTACATATGGTGAGAAGCAAACCTTGGCTCATCAATCATTCTTTCCCAGTGGCTTCGAGTAAATGAATGCAGTGCTCTGTCTTAGAAATGACTCTGTCCCAGTTTTCCTGAAACATCAATTTAAAAAAAAAAACTCCCTTGTTTGCAGCCAGGAGGATATGCTCATTTAAATGAAGTTGATCTGGGGAGACATATGGACATGTCTTAAACCTGGTCTGCCTGGGGCAACAGATACATTCAGCCAGAAATACTGAGAACACAGCAGTGTAAATAGGTAATTACAAGATTTAGAAGCTGGGTCGGGTGAGTGCCTAGGTTAACCTGGTACTTGACATGGAAGATTGAAGAGCTTTGTTGGGAGGGAAGGGAACACTAAAAATGGTCTCAATATGGGTATGATCTGAGCATCCTACCCTAATGCTTGATTTGTTTTCGCTTTGCTCCTCCTTCCAAATCTCAGGTACCATGGAAAGCCTTAGTCACTAATAGGATGTTAGCTCTGCTGAGGAAGAATTACAGCTGAATGCAGAGGCTATTCCACAGCATAGTTGAGAAAATGTAGCCTTTTTGGTTTCCTCAATAATTCGGAGTCTCTTTGAGAAAATTGTGTGTCTCCTGAAATCTTTACTCTTAAGATAGAGGAAAATCTTAAGACTAAATTTTTTTTGCCATATAGACAGCTCCTTGAATTCTTACATATGTGTACCTAGACCACTGCCAGGTAAATAGATGCTCAATTAAATCCCAAGGAAAACCTAAAGGAATTATTTCATTAGTGAAAGGTGATAGGTGATGGGTAACATGTTTCTGGACTAGTTTTCCACCTGTTTCTGAAAATGCTATCTAGTCCTAAATGTATTGATGATCAACTGTGTCCTGTCACTTAAATATCTAGAGTCCTATTTCCTAAGATATGTCCTCAGAATGTGAGGAAGATGGGAGAGCAAAAAGGAAACCATGAAGGAAACTCTGTCTGAAATTACCAGATTACTGGATTTTGTAAACTTGGTTCTCTGTCCCCACTCTAATCAAACATGCCTTTAGGAATAAAGTATACGGGAACCACGGGAAGTATTTAGATGCATTTTATTTAGCAATCAGGCAGTGGGTATCATGGTGACCTTACAGGATTTCAGAACCTTGGTTCTCAGCAAGGCCCATGTTTTTTAATGAGGACAGGAACCTCGCGCTTCCTGTAGAAAAGATTGGGGAAAAAATTAGTTTAACCTCTGCTGACAAAGTGACAATGAAAAAAAAAAAAAATGAAAAAATTTTAGCGTTATTTAAATTAAAGGTGTTTTTTTTAATGTATTTATTAGAGAGAGAGAGAGAGAGAGAGAGAGAGAGAGAGAGAGAGAGAACCACTTTCCATTGATTTATGCATTCATTGGTTGGTTCTTGTATGTGCCCTGATTGGAAATAGAACCAGCAATCTTGGTGTCTCAGGATGAGGTTCTAACCAGCTGAGCTACCTGAATTGGTTAGAGATTTATCCCCATTTCTCTTTCTTTCATGCACTTATTCATTAATTCATCAAATATTGATTGAGAACTATTACATACACTAAGAGAATAGCAGAAAGAAAGAAAAATGTCTGTCCCTGTAGTTCTGGTGGGAATTACAGTGAACCTCTGAAATTAATATCTAATCCATCGTTCCTGGTGTCATTGTCCTGATCACCATGTTTCCAGGTTGAGAAAGTGGGCTCTGCAGGACCTTCTAACTGATTGATCTTTTCCCTTAAAATGCTTCTGGCATTCATATTTGTGAGATCTCACAAAAGGAAGTAATTTCTCTGTCCCATATGTTACCTGCTAGCTCTAAGCATCCTCCCTTCCTGATACTTTTCTGCTCCCCCCACCCCACACCACCTTTCCCAAACTGGTTTCCTCTTCCCTGAGCCAAATATTTATAAATATTTTAATTGTTCCTTGTGAGGTTGTGTCCAGATCTCTCATTATCTATTCATCCTTTCCTTGAATATACTAGCTTATAAAATTTTTTTTATTTCTCTATTACTTGAGGACATGTAACTCATATATCTTTACAAATGTATTTATCTGAAACCTGAAGATTCTTCATTTTAAGATTTTTTGATGCTTATTGTCCTATAATTATTAACCACTCATAATACTTGCAGCATATGCAAGCACGAGCATCTAAACAGAGCATCCTAGTTCACTTCTTTTCTCTAACTGTGCTGTCCAGCACACTAGACACTATCCACATATGGCTATTTAAATTTAAATCAGTTAAAACTAACTGATATTAAACTTGGTTGTATTAGCCACATTTTAAGTACTTGGGGCAGGGGCTTCCCTATTGGATAGCACAGACGTAGTGCATTTCTGTCATTGTTGTGCTGGAGAGTGCTGAAAAGAATGCACTAGTTCAAAGTCCTAAAGAAGACATAGAAGAAATAGGAAAAGGACCTTACTAAATATATCTTCCAGGAGCATAATGGTCAAGGAGATAAAAGTCTTCTTTGTCTCCCCATCACAAAACCCAACAACTAGGGCAGTGGTCGGCAAACTCATTAGTCAACAGAGCCAAATATCAACAGTACAATGATTGAAATTTCTTTTGAGAGCCAAATTTTTTAAACTTAAATTATATAAGTAGGTACATTGTTATTAACTTAATTAGGGTATGTGGTAGTTTGTGGAAGAGCCACACTCAAGGGGCCAAAGAACTAGGGGTTAAGTTGTTAAGTATACATTTATCTGGTGCTTTTAATGGGCAATAGACAGGCAATATGTACATTTGAAAAGATGTTGCACTTAAGAAAGCTACGTTTTCTCCGTACATTTAAAAATGAGAAGTTAGCCGAAACCAATTTGGCTCAGTGGATAGAGCACCGGCCTGTGGACTGAAAGGTCCTGGGTTCGATTCCGGTCAAGGACATATATAATACATTGGTTGCGGGCACATCCCCAGTAGGGGGCATACAGGAGGCAGCTGGTCGATGTTTCTCTCTCATCGATGTTTCTAGCTCTCTATCCCTCTCCCTTCCTCTCTGTAAAAAATCAATAAAATATATTTAAAAAAATAAAAATGAGAAGTTATATTTTCTGGCAATCAAATGTTCTTCCCAAATTTACCATACATATATATTTTTTAAATAATAGAAACAGTAAGCAGGGCTGGTGAGTTTGAAAATCTAAGGGAAAACTGTGGTGTCACTTTTGTATTTCACTCTATATATTGGGCCTTTTGGTCTTGGCACTTGGAAATTTCCCAAGTCTCAAGGCTGTTCTATTGCTTTCTCCTCCCCTTGGATAGAAACATGATGTTTGTCCTTAATGTCAACAACATAGGTCATGAGAAAATTAACAAGTGGTTTAAAGTTCCTCTTAGCAATTTTTTTACAATATGTTTTTATTGATTTTAGAAAGAGAGGAAGGGAGAGGGAGAAGGAGAAACACTAATTGGTTGCTTTCTGTATGCAACCAGGGATTACACCCAACCAGGGATTGCACTGGCAACTTGGGTCTGTGCCCTGACTGGGAGTTGAACTGATGGCCTTTCAGTGCACAGGATGATGCTCAACCAACTAAGACACACTGGCCAGTGCCTCTTATAAGTCTTTAAAGTGGAATTAAATTCATCACAAAGCCAGCACCTAATGTTTTGGGTTTAAAACTTTAGGATATTATTTCTGTCTCCCTACAGGAGGGAAGAAATGGACTATTTCCACAATCCTTCTTAAACACTGAGAATTTTCTGAAATGATTTAAAGCAGACCAAGAAGTGGGTCGTGTTATAGAGAATTTATACAGTGGATTAATGGAAATGTATGTAGTCACTTGAGCCTAAATCAACGTTTTAATAGCAAATCAGTTTCATGATAACTGAGTCTTCCAGGTCACTTGTGGGATATCTGTTGTTTTGACCATTTTACATCTTTAACCTGAAATAATATATATATCATTTCATATATATATTTGATTTTTACAGAGAGGAAGGGAGAGGGATAGAGTGTTAGATCAGCTGCATCCTGTACATTCCTTACAAGGTATGCGCCCCCAATCAAGTATGTGCTCTTGGCTAAAATCTAACCTAGGACCCTTGAATCCGCAGGCCAACACTCTATCCACTGAGCCAAATGAGTTAGGGCTACCTGAAATACTTGTTAATGCTACTAAAATTCAGTGCCCTGTTGAAATAATATCCCTTTCATGGATCCTTTCGTGACCCTTTTAGTAAGAAGAAATCTGTGTCTTTTCTTCTCTCCTATAGCAGGTTGCTCATAGCTCATGTGATGACATTTGTCACAAGTTGCAAGAAGCTTCTTTGTGCTCATGACCTATTTTCTCTTATTCATAAGCTCAAGAACAGAGGTGACTAGCACAATGCCTGGCACATGTTGAGTGTTCAGCAGCTGAGTAGGATAGAAAATCTATGGCAAATCTATTTCTCTGAGTGCTTGACTCTGGTTCCAGTCACTGACCTATAATCACTTCAGAAAATGAGCTTCATTGAGACTGGCTCTCAAGTTAATAAATAAAAGAATTACAAAAGTATTTTTGGTAACCTAATCTATATAATTCATACTTGAATATTTAAGGTTTTAGTAAACACAATCATTACTATCATCCAGAATGACATTTTAAATTTAAGGGTATTTTGAGTATATGAGTTTTTAAAAAATACAGATTATCTACTGTTTTGCTGTAAAAGCATGAGTTTTTATCACACAAGTGATTTTTTAAATTCATGAACCATTCAAACACTTTTCCTCCTCTATTTCATTATCCTTGATACATTTTATGTTGTACCATATTATTAATTCCTGTCTCTCTTTTGTTCATTTCCTCCCTCCCCCTTCTTATTTCTCTCCTATATGGCATAAAGAAAGCCTCCAAACATTTACAAACCCTAGCAGGCATAATTCGTTGTTTTTAATTTTCTGCTCTCAAGCATGGTGCTCAGCACTCTATTAGCATTGAGTATAAGTGAATTGAGAGATGAAACAGGTTGGAATTTCTTCTGTATCTCACAAATCCTCAGTCTGGTACTTGACTTTGAAGCATAGCAGGAAGAGCAAGGATTAGGTCCCAGCTCTGCAATTACTGCTGGTGATCTCAAGCAAGTTACATAGAGTAAAACTGAGTTTCAATTTATCCATGTGTATAATGGGCTTATTATTATCCTTCTATATAATAAAAGGCTAATATGCAAATCGACTGAATGGTGGAACTACCTGTTGCTATGATGCATATTGACCACCAGGAGGCAGACACTCAACACAGGAGCCAATCTCACGATTGGTGAGCACAGCATTGGTGACAGGGGTCCCGGACTGTGAGAGGGTGTAGTCTGGGCTAGGGAACCCCCCACCCCCCAGTGCACAAATGTTGTGCACTGGGCCTCTAGTTTACCTCATAGAATCTGTGTGACTATTAAGTGTCTAGTACAATGTGCGACAGAATAAATATTTCCCATCAACACACACACACACACACAGAGACACATACACACACACACATTCGCACTCCTATATATATATATACACACACACACACACACACACACACACACACACATATATATATATATATATATATATATATATATATATAATCATATCATATATATAATAATAAGAAAAAAAGATTGAAAATTATTTTTAGAAAACTAGATGTTTTGTTTCTCTCATGGTAAGATGGATAATATTGGTATATTGTTTGGGGCTTCAAGGGATAAGATATATGAAATTTGAAGACAACCATCTTAACATAGATTTTAAAAGAAATTTAAGTTTGTACTTACTTATTTTCCATACATAACTCGCATTCATTAGAATAAGTTTGCCCATCAGTCCCGCAGATGGGGTTATATATCCTGGTGCATCCATTCACATTACTGTTACATACAGCCTAAAATGGAATTAAGCAGAATCATTTTCCATTCGTTGAGTTTATAGCAAAATTTTCAAAGTGCTCTTTACCTCCTTGGAGTTGCTTAGCTTAAAGATGAAAGCATGATTGTATAGGGAGAGTGATACTAAGAGAAAGAATTAAAGATTTTGAGTTAGAAAGCCTGGTTTAAAGTAATGCCTATGTTATTTACAAATTGTCTGACGTTGGTAAATTTCTTGGTGTCTCTGAACCTCAGTCTCTTTATCTGCAAAATGGGAATGAAATTATCTATCTCATAATGGTTTTATGACATTTTAATCAGGTGAGTGAATAATGTTCAAGTTTATAATTACTGCAGCTGCTAGCTTCTCTCAGGTCAGCCACACCTTGAGCATGTTCTTCTTTGCACACTGTAGTCCATTCTCTTTGTCACTTGAAGACACTAGGTGTCTTACACCCTTGGAGTCTTTGCACAGCCTATTTCCTCTATGTCAATAAGAACTAGCAATTATTCAATGACTACTAACTGTCCAGAGGCTGTCCTAAATGCTTTTCATTTGTTATTCTATTTAAAAACCAACAACTATTCAATGAACTTTTTATTATACTCTTCTTCTGGTAAAGACAATGAGGCACATACATAAACCACCCGTGGCCACACAGGTATTAATTCTGGATCCAGGATTCAAATCTAGTCAATGTAGATTCTGAGCTTAGCTCTTAGCCACTTCATTCTACCACCAGCATGTCAAACTCTCCTTTATTTAAAAGGAGGCTTGCGGCCCGCCAGCCAAGAGTTTGACTTGCTTGCTTTACCACTTCTCCTCACCAGTTGCACTTTGCTAACACTCATTTGCACTTCATGGCTCAAAATAAACCTTTCTTACTTAGGGGCACTTTCTCTGATCACTCTAACTAAGCTAGGTTCCTAATGGTACCAGACCTTCTTTATAACACTTATAAAAAATGTAATAATTTATTTACTATGTACTTTTGTTTTGTCATCTATCTAGGTATAAATATAATGAGAAGAGGGACAGTTATTTAATATAGAGACAGGATATTTTTAGATGTTTGGTGTAGAATACCTTTTCTAGAGAAAGAACCTAGTTTATTGTATTCCTCTGCTCATTATTAAATAGAGCTCCACCTTGGATATCTGGAGCTTTTGGAGTGAGGTTAATAAGGCTTCCACTCCAAAACCTTGTTCTACCAGATACCCCCAGCATATATAAAACCCTTTCACAGCAAGCACTGTGTGACTACATAGAAACTGCTTGTATGTCAGTGAATTTGTCCTTTAACATGAGCCCCTGTGGGGGAACTACTGTTGGCATCTACCTGTAGTATGTTAAGCTTCACTAACATTCATACTTCTCATCTGGACTTCAGGCTAAACTGTAAGGTGACCATTAGAGTATTCTTTGATTGGAACCATCCTGAGAAATAAGATATTACAAATTGTCTTTACCTTTGTTCCTGGGACATCAGCTTTAGCGTTACCTAGAAAACAAGTCAGACATGGGAAGTTGAGTCCTGAATTGGAGAAACTAGATCTATTCAAAATTCTCTGCTTCCTTTGAAGACAATGACTTCTTTGCTGGCCTCTTTCACTCCCCACTCCTTCTATTCCTATTTTCTCTCAAGGACATCTCATTGGTGTCCACTCACTCTCTCCTCGATGAAAACTCTCGAAAAATTAAGCAAAAATTTGATTATGACCAAAGTATCTTAATTTGGTATTTGAAAAAAGTTGGCCCATTTCCTTGAAAATAGAAATGATGTGTTTACTGATTGAAATGTATCAGGGATTGAGCAAATATCTTCTGAATGCTCACTGACATTCCCACAACCAGTTATATAAACTTTGATCTCACTGTTAGTGATATAGGAAGTATAAGTATCTTTATCTCAGTTTATTGGTAAACTTCATATAGCTAACAATGCAATAGTTACCACTAGCAGTAACCAGGTATTCTGATGTAAAACTAACTTTTACAATTCCATTTAAGTCTCCTTTTAAGCAATGTTTAAGAAATGTTGTTCTTGCCGAAACCGGTTTAGCTCAATGGATAGAGCGTCAGGTTTGATTCCGGTCAAGGGCATGTACCTTGGTTGTGGGCATATCCCCGGTAGGGGGTGTGCAAGAGGCAGCTGATTGATGACTCTCTCTCATCGATGTTTCTAACTCTCTATCTCTCTCCCTTCCTCTCTGTACAAAATCAATAAAATATATTAAAAAACAAACAAACAAACAAAAAAAGAAATGTTGTTCTTGTTTTATATTAAAATTCCTCTTTCTACAATCCTCATCCAGTGAACTTACTTCATCTCATTGGGACGGAAAGCTGTTCAAGCCTAGACTCTTAAGTCCAGAAGGTAATGTGCCCAGTAAAGCAACAGGTCAAAAGCTTTTATTAAAGTCAGAAAAAATATGCAAAATTACTTACCAGACAAACTCAACAGGGCCAAGGCACTGAGGAAAAATATGGCTGTTACCTTCATGGCTGAAGTTTTGTGTCCAGAGCGGAAAACTGCAATGAACTTACCACTTCTCTTCCGAGCCCTTGGGCTGGAAGGGCTATATAAGCAGTGGCAACCCAGGCTCCACCTACTGCCCTGTGTCACGGGTCTCTTTGGTTATTGATTGACTTCACAGTGTAACCTCGCCTCCAGGTCTGGGTAATGTCACCTGTGTACGAAAGCTGAAAGGAATACCATGGGCCTGGAATGTGCAAGGCCAAAATCCTGGCAGGAAAAGAGTTCTGGTGGTTAGTCACTTCTCTCCCTTGTCTCCTCTGTGATTTGAGAAGACATTGTTTTTCCTCAGCCCCCATTTTTTCTTCCGTTAGGTGAACTCAAAGGTCCCTTGTACTCTGTAGTTCTGGATATCTGAGCAGCTGTGGATATGTTATAAATCCTCTCCATTCTTTTTTGCTTTTCTTCAGCTTTTCCCTTTTTTATTCTTTCTCTATTTTTATGTCACCCATTCACAAAGCCTAAAGTAGCTGACAGAGGGACAGGTTAGAGACAGGAGGACTCAGTTCCTTGAGGGGTGTGTGTGTGTGTGTACACACGCGCACGTCCTTGCCAGAGATACTTACTAGCTCTATGATATTGGAGATGCAGTGCAATTTTGCTGTGTCTCAATTTATCCATCTAAGAATTGAAATAATAATAGCACCGAACGCAAAGTGTTGACCTTTTATTAAAAACTATGTATTGTGTCTACCATGTGTCATAGAAACAGTTCTCTACTCTCACTTATGTTTCTCATGTCTTGTGAATAGAGGCACTGGCTGCCTGTGCTTCAGCCCACCTTCTTTAGAATGTTTGTATAGCAAATGTCCTTGTAGAGTGTAATAGTGTACCCTCTGTCATAAAGACGAGGTTTGTTTATGCTTAGTGTAATAAAGATGCTCTTTCTCTCCATGGCAAAGCTTAAGTATTGTAGCATAGTGCACTTTTTAAAAGATTAGGGATTTTTAAAAACCTTGGCATCCTGTTCTTGTTCACACTGCGCTTTCTGTTCAGGTACCACTGGGCCCTCTACACATCCTGTGGAAATGGGGGCTTGAGAAACTAGAACCAATGCTGACACTCTATTGCTATTGAATAATTAAGTCCCTTGTCACTGACCCAGGAGTTCATGTCTTCTGCCAGAATCCTTTAACTGTGGCAAGTTAATTTGTTATTCAAGTAGTATAACATTTCAGACTCTCCCACTTCTTCACGTATGTTAAAAGCTGTACTTATTGCTGTGGATACGTCAATGAATAGAAATGATAGTCTCTACTCTCATGGAGCTTCCATTGAATTTTAAATGGAGGAGACAGACAATACAAAATAAATAATTATAAAGTATATTAGATTATAATAACTATTATGAAAAAAAATGGATAGAGAGGGTAAGCATGCTAGAGAATTTTGGAGATTGTTGTATAGATTGGTCAGAGAAGACCTTGATGATCAGGTGACATTTAAAAAAATGTTTTTATTGATTTCAGAGATAGGAAGGGAGAGAGAGAGAAAGAGAGAGAGAGAGAGAGAGAGAGAGAGAGAGAGAGAGAGATCAATAATGAAAGAGAATCATCGATCAACTGCCTCCAGCATTGCTCCTCCTAGGGATGGAGCCCACAACTCAGGCAGGTGCCTTCACCAGGAATCAAACCATGATCTCTTGGTTCTTGGGTTGATGCTCAACCATTGAGCTACACTGGCTGGACTGGTTATGTGATGTTTGAACAGAGACATGAAAGAAGTGAGACATTTGAACCATATGAATATCCAAGAATCAGCACTCCAGACAAAAAGAAATAATTGCAAGTGCAAAGATCCTGAGACAGAAACTTGTTTGAGATGAACAAATATTCAGTATGATTGTCTGGAGCAATGTGATAGAGAAAAACAGATGGTAAGATAAAGGAAACAGTGGGGGCCTAAATAATAAAGGGCCTTTGTTTTCTGACCAAAGAGAAAGCTGTTAGAGAGTTATGGTGGAGGAATGACATATGATGTTTGTTCTAAAAGGTCACTTTATCTGTTCCATGAAAATAGACCAGGAGGCAAGCGAAGCTATTGTAATAGTCCAACCAAGAGATGAAGGTGAAAGTAGAAGGAAGAGGTTGATATTGCACTTAGGTGAATTAATACCTGTGAAGATTTTATAACTGTTGCTATCACATGATAAACACTTGGGAATATTATTTATATTGTTGTTACTTTATCAGTATTTTTAATGCTATTTCATCTAACCAGATTGCTCTTCTTTATGCTTATACTGAATAAATTCTTCCTAAGTCTTTAAGACTCAGTTTGAATGTTGTTTCTTGCTGGAAATCTTCTGTAGGTCATTTCTGGGCTTCCATGGCATTTGAGCATGTTTAGATATAACATGAAACACTGTTGAAACTCTTTGTGCTTACGAGTAGACTAGTTCCTCCATCTTCCATTTATGCTTCAATCTTCACATCCTAGCTTCCTCCTTTATTTCTGCTAAGTGACTTGTCTTATTTAGGTCCCCAGGTTGATTAATTTCTTGCAGATTCTTTCAGAGCATGTGGCCTCTAACTATTCACACTTGATTACACTTGATATTATCTCTTTCCTTGGGTTTCATGACTGCACAGCCCCCTACATCTCCTCATATCTTCTCCATCCTGGTTTCCTCTCCATCCTCTTTATCCAGTCTTCTCACTCTAATGTGTAAAGACTTGGAGTCTCTCAAATATTGGCCCTTGGCCCCATTCATGCCTCACTTTTCATTTTCCTTAGGTGAGCTCATTCATTCACATCATAAGTTATATATATATCTTCAAAATATGTATCTTTTCCCTACATCTCTGATCTTCAGACCAGATATTAAGTGCCTTCTTAACAATGTGGACATCCTACATCACTTAAAAATTAATATATCCTATACTGCTATTTTTATTGCTCACAACAAAAAATTATTTTTAGTCACCCCATTGCTTCTGTCTCTTCCAACTGGTTGGTCAAGCCAAAACCCAAGTCTTTTCCTTGATGCTTACCATGCACCACCTTCCACACCTAATTTATTATCAAGTTCTGTTCTTGAACCTGGGTCCTATGTAACCTCAATTCTGTACACTTTTCATCACCTTACACTGTCTTATCTAAAAAAATGCATGTCATAATAATTCATTTGGTGTGAGAACAAACTTTGAAAAGTAAATACATATTGTACCAAAGTGTTATCCTCCGTTTCACCTGGAAGAATAATTGCTAGCTGTAACAATGTTGTTATTCCTTCCATGGGTTGATATAATGGGAAATCCTTTTAGGCTTCATAAGATCAATGTCCTGCCAGAATAAATACTGGCTGCCTTATGAGATGGAATGGGTATAGGCTGAAACAACTCTGCCCATGTGCTAAACTCTTAGTCACATTTAATGTGTTTACATGACCTAGCTTTCCTAAATCCTCCCTTTCTTCACTTCTCTGTGTACATATCTATGTGTGCATATCATCGGGAGCTCAGGCAAACATCATTATGACCCACTCCTCTCTGTTTCAAGGACAAATTACTCATGTGAATAAAGAATGATGACAAAACTTAAGAGTTTGTTCTAATGGCTGCTGATAAAACTTGCTGGAATGCGGGTGTTTGTTGGGCACCTGTTGATTTTCACATCCTGTATCCAACTTGTATTTTTATTAAAGTATAATTATATGCAATATTATATTCATTTCAGATGTATAACATAGTGATTCAACATTCACATACCTTAGATGTGATAATCATTATAAGTCTAGCAACCATCTTTCTCCATGCAGTTATTATGATATTGATTGTATCCTCTGTCTGTACATTACATCCCTGTGACTTACTATTTTTATAACTGGAAGTGTGTACCTCTTATTCCCCTTTACTCATTTCAGGGACATGCCTAAGTTTTGACTAGTAAAAAAACTACAGAAACTAGAGATATGGAGTCTAATGTATCTAGCTGACATTTGAAGATCTATTTTACTGAGCTGTGCCTTAGCTCTTCAATCTTATTTTATTATTATTAATAGAATTTTTATGACTTTTCTTAATAATCCCTTTCCTTCTATACTTACTCTCCAAACATGTTCCAGTGGTTTTGCTAATACCCATTCTTTATAGCCTGGCTATAATATCTGGTGCTTAAATCTGTAAAATTTTAATTTCTTATTTTAATTCATAAAGCTATCAATAAATAATTATGTTAATTACATAATCATATAACTATAATTATAACCACTACTGCTAAAAATTGTCAAAAGTTTTTATGCCAGGCACTGTGGTACTTTATTTTCATTATTTTTTCATCCCCACTGCATTCTTTTTTTAAAATAGATTTTATTGATTTTTTACAAAGAGGAAGGGAGAGGGATAGAGTCAGAAACATTGATCAGCTGCCTCCTGCACATCCCCCACTGGGGATGTGCCCACAACCAAGGTACATGCCCTTGACTGGAATCGGACCTGAGACCTTTCAGTCTGCAGGCCAGCACTCTACTGACTGAGCCAAACCGGTTTTGGCCCCACTGTATTATTATTCCCATTTATAAACTGAAATACAGATATTTCAGTTGTCATATTTCTGGTCACAGAGATGAAATACTGGCATATATATTTATGATATATAAAGATATAATGCACAAATATACCGATATGCATATATAAATGTATACATATGTGTGTAGACATTATATATACACACATATATGCACATGTATACTTTCTTTACACACACACACACACACACACACACACACACACAGGTGTGTGTGTGTATAATATATTCCTAACCTCATATCTCTTGTTCATTCTTCCTAATGTGTTTCATTATGTTCCAGCACTTTTCACTTGGAAACAGTTATTTAAGCGTAATGACATGGTTAGAGCACTGACTTAAGCTTCAGGAGGCCTTGGTTCCTAATTTAATATTGCCACTGGCAACCATCTGATGTTTTGCAAGGTCTCTTTACTCTGCCAGCTTCAGTGTCCTTCGCTTTATGTATTACAAGTATCTTCTTCTGAGTGGCTTACTTTCACTCTCTTAATGGTGTCTTTTGATGAACAAAGATACTTAATTTTAATTGAGCCCAATTTAGCAATCTTTTTCTTTATTGTTCATGTTTTAGGATAGACTTGTAACCTGTTTAAGAACATATTGCCTGCCACAAGATTATGAAGATATTCTATGTCATTCTAGAAACTATAAAATCCCTTGTAATTTTTATAAATTATATAAATAGATGTTCAAGATTCAGTCTTTTTTCAACATTGATTTGTGGATAGCCACCCCATTTTTAGTTACTGAAATCACCATTTTCCCCCATCACGATGCAATGTCACTTTTGACATCAGTGGGCTATTTAATTGTGGGTGAGTTCCTGTAGCCTGTTTTCTTTTCTCTATCTTTGCTCAGATACTCTACTGGACTTTTAATCTACTGTGTTTTTCTCTGTAATACCTACTTGCCTCTCACACTTTTGTTTACTGTTATGCACAGTAGGTGGCAGCCTTTCCCCTCTGATGTCTGTCTTTGCTATTGGCTAATGTTTCCTGACTTGGTAGAGGCCCATCCTGTGGGTATGGAAAATTCACCCTGACCTATCTCAGTCCACCTTGATCTCATTGAAACTGGTATTTAATTGATACCTCTAAAAAATATAACCAGAGTTGAAGTAGTCCTCTCTTTCTTGGACTTGCTTTTTTATAGTCAAGGAATGTTGGGGAGAGTGGAGTTGAGCACTTGCTGTGTGTTGTCAGAGGGGAATGAGCTTAAGTGCTCCTCAGTATTCCAATTGACTGGTTGTTTTAACTCATCATCATTACAGACGTCTCATAATTAACCTTAGGGAATGCAGATAGTTTTTCACAGTGTTGTTTTAAGGCAAAGTGAATGTCAGTTGCCTGTCTCAACACTACTTTTCAGGGTTTGCAGTTGTTCTGTAGAATAACTATGTTCCTCACAGGTCTGGGAAGGACAAGTATCACCTTTTCCAACTCTCCACCTGATGTTTACATTTCATCTATCTATTAGTGGGCCTCTAGGCAATGCTTAAATACTTCAGGTGATAGATAGGGATTAACAGTTCCTTTATGAAGCTGAAACCTGTCCTGGATTTTCCATCTGTTTATCTTCATCCTTGACTTCAGAACAATTCTGTGTTTTTATTTTTATCACTTTTTTTGATCCTACTTCAAATATTTGTTCATAATCGAGACAGTCCACTCTCAGTCTTCTCTTGGTGAGATAATATATCAACTACCTCTCATTTGATACTGCTTCATTTTTCTTCCTCAGAATGGTTCTTTGGTACTTTTTAAAGGGAACTACCTCAAATGCTACTTCAGGACTATTTGACCAAGCAGTGGGATTGTTACCTCCCCGCTCATCTGTGCATAAATTCTATTAGTGATGTCAAAAATCTTATTAATTTTCTTCTAATTCAATGTTATGCTTTTACTTACTTTACCTATATCCTTTTTCCCTTGTGTGATCCAGCTAAGTATCTTTTCTACTTCTGTCCTTTTGCTGACAATTAGCTTATCAGATCATCTGGGGAACCAGGTGGGGAAGTGCCTCAATTTCACCCCAGGGAAATATTATTACTGGTGTATTTTTTAATTCAACAAATACTTATGTAGACTTATTATTTGTTAGGTGTTGATAGAAGGAATATGTAAATTCCATTTCCATTAAGTTAATAAGTGACAGAATGTGAGAAGTAGAGACAGAAGGAATGTACCTATTTCAAGAAGTTTTGCTCTAAAAGAGAATAGAAAATATAGGCTGTTGCTGAAAGTGGTCATGGGTTTATAAAGGATTTTAAGATGGGATATAATGTACTTCAAACCACTAGGCCTACTCCAAATACACTTTTCTTTAGGATCAAAATTCTTAGTCCCTTTAATCATTTATGAGAGTGGAAAGAAAATAATGTCATAAACCCTTTATAGAACCTTCCAATTTTCAACACATAAAAGGCAAGTGATAAGTATTTACTGTGGGTAATAAAGGAAGGTAAAGGCTGATCTCTCTCTCTCTCTCTTTCTCTCTCTCTCTCTCTCTCTCTCTCTCTCTCTCTCTCTCTCACACACACACACACACACACACACACACACACACACACACACACACACACACACACACCCTTTGCCTTCTCTTCTCAGGTGCATTTTCTTTACCTTTCTTTCTCCTAAGCTCCAAGGACCCTTCTTTTGCCTCTGAAACTAATTTCCTATGTTTACGCAACCCAACTGGCTCACTTTTTCTAGTTCTGTGACTTTCTAAAAAAAACTTTTGCTTATATTTGAAAAAATAACAATAAAGGAAAGTAACAGCTTGAGACAATCATACTTTTGAATATAGGACTGCTAAGAAAGATCAAAAGCAACTGAAGCAAATGTGGAACTCAAGAGAGAATTTCTTTCACCATTGAGAATCCTAGCAGTATATATCCAAATAATAATTATTGCACAAGTGACTTTTCAGTTTCATGTGAAGATGGTCTTCCCTGCTTTGATTGTTCCAGAAAATACACAGCCAGAATAGTGATATCCCTGCTAGGAAGTAAGAATAGCTCCCTAATTGGTGCAAACTCTGCCTATGTGCATGCTTCTATAGAGAATATTAAACTAGGAATTCTAACTTTCCATTTTCTTTTCTCTTCTACTAAACTCCTGCAATAATAACCTTTTTAAAAAAAAAATTCTCCAGAGTTAAACACTTTAATATAGAGGGGCCTGATAAAATTGGGAAAAATCCATTCCATTTAAAAAATCTAAGCACTTGTGGGTATAGTAAACTTTAATAAATTTGCAAATGGAAGGTATTACACCAGACACCAGACAGCAAAACAACCCATCAGTCTTTTTTAGATACTTTTATTTGGGAGTCCTCCTTGGTCATTTCCACCAAGCAGAGGCCAAGCCCACAAATGTTTGGTTGCTTCTTTGCCTTCTTTCTCTCTCTTTTTTAAAAAAATAGATTTTATTGATTTTTTTATTGATTTTTTTTTTTTACAGAGAGGAAGAGAGAGGGATAGAGAGTTAGAAACATCGATGAGAGAGAATCATTGATCAGCTGCTTTTTGCACACCCCCTACTGGGGATGTGTCTGCAACCAAGGTACATGCCCTTGACTGGGATCGAACCTGGCACCTTTCAGTCCGCAGGCTGATGCTCTATCCACTGAGCCAAACTGGTTTCAGCTGCCTTCTTTCTCTTTTCTACTCCCTCCACTCCAGAATGAAACACCAGTTTCTTTTCTTGTCTAAAGTGGAACCAAATGACCCCTAGGTCCTTAGGCTACCACATCCAATGCATTTTTTTTACTTTTAAAACTAGAGGCCTGGTGCACAATCATGCACTGGGCGGGGGGGGGGGGGGGGGGGGGGGAGACACACACACACACACACACACACACACACACACACACACACACACGCGCGCGCGCGCGCGTGCTTTCAGCCCAGCCTGCACCCTCTCTCAGACTGCAGAGGAGGTGGCACGTATCCTGGCCAGGGATCAAACCTGAAATGTTGGTGTATCAGGATGACACTCGAATAAATTCTTGCTAGGGTATTTTCCCCAAAAGACAGTTTTTTTCCCTAAGATAAATTCTAGTATCAGCAGTTGAGTTAACATTTCTAGTGATTGAAAGGCCAGTCTCTGTAGAACCATAGACCTGCATGTCTTAGAGCGAAACTTCACATTATGACCCTCAGTTTTAACAATCTTTTCTTCAAAACCCCTCAGGGTTTTTTTATATTTCAGATTTTTTTTTAATTTCAGAAAAATCATATGATTACCATCTAATCAAAGAGCTAATATGCTAGTTAGACTAAACAGCAGAACAATGGTCCGGATAACATTCCCGATGAAGCCAGGGCTGTGAGGGCCAGCTGAGGCTGGGAGAGGCTGCAAGGGCTGGCTGAGACAGCTGGGGCTGCGAGGGCCGAGCCCCTTGCACAAATTTCACACATAAGGACTCTAGTACAGTATTATAAAATAATATAAGAAATATATAGCCTTAAATAACCTCTTGACGGGTTTTGCTGTCAAATGAGATACAAATTTAAACAAAAACTGGTTTTCATAATTCTGTGGGGTTTGAAATTGTGAGTTAGGGACTCTGAGATCCTACCTACTTTATAGAGTTGTCATGAGTAATAAAGAGAATGATGCACATGTCTGGCCAGTTCAGTGTTGACTGTCAATCCCTCAACCAAAAGGCCATGGGCTTGATTTTTAGTCAGGGCACACCTGGGTTGGGGACTCAATCCCCAGTAGGGGGTATGCAGGAGGCAGCTGATTGATATTCTCTCTCAGTGATGCTTCTATTTCTATCCTCCATTCCTCTCTCTCTAAAATAAATAAAATTATTTTTAAAAAGAGGATGATGCATGTAAAGCTCATACTCAAACCCTGACAATAAAAGCTTAATGGTTACCACTGCTATTGCTGCTATACTTTTAGCTCACCTTAAACTTGGATCAACTTCCTGCCCTTTCTTTTACCCCTAATTGGTAAAATATTTCTGTAGTGTATATGGAATTTATAGGAAATTTCTGAGCTGCTCTTATATTAATTATTTTCCAAGCCACCAGCATTGGAAACCACCACCGTTGGGCCCAGACAGTTGTGAGCACCTCCCATCCAGGTTTCTTTGTTGACAGAGCCTGGAGTCTCACTTCCAGAACTTTGTTCTTCTTTCAGCCTGGCAGCAGTTCCTCTCTGGCAATAATTAACTCAATGCTCAAACAAGAGAGAAGGAAACATTTCAGTTGAGAAATGTAAATGTTTACTGGAAGAACAAAAAATGTTTTTGTGACATATGAAATCCCTCCCAAAAAATTATAGCTAATGATAGAGGCATACACAGTATTTCAGTGCAAAAGATCAATATATAATTAACCACTTTTCAAATAAGGAAATAAGGAAATATAGGATGGGTATGGAGCAACCACAGCAAGAGAAAGAAAGAGTATGGGAAGAAAATGAAAACAATTGGAGCAGATTCTGGTTTCTGGTCCTACTACTTTTAAACTAATCTCTTACATTTTATTAATGAATTTATTCTTGACAATTAAAATTATCTTTTTAGTTTTTCTCACATCTCTAGAGTCTCCAGACTCTCCCTGTCTTTATTCTATTTAGAACATTTCTACTAAAACCTTGACATCATTTCATCAAGCATACTTTATAAAGCAAATCTGATAATCTTTCTTGTCAGTTTCCTTTGTTCCCTAACATAGTCACCAAGTCATGTTGAAACTACTTTCAAAATCTTAACTCTCACGAATAGTATTCTACTGTGTATAAATATACCACATTTTCTTTATCCATTAATTCTTTGATGAACACTAAAGTTGTTTCCTTGCTTCAGTTATTGTGAATAATGCTTCAATGAACATGCGAGTAGAGATAGCTCTTTAAGATAGTAATTTCATTTCCTTTGAATATACACTCAGAAGTGGGATTTCTGGATTATATGGCAGTTCTATTTTTAATTTTTTGAGGAACCTTCATATAGTTTTCCATAGTGACTATACCAATTTACATTCTAACCAACAGTGTACAAGGGTTCCCTTTTCTCCACATTCTTGCCAACACTTTTTATCTCTTGTCTTTTTCATAATAGTCTTCCTAACAGGTACAAAGTGATATTTCATTGTGGCTTTGATTTATATTTCCCTGATGATCAGTATTACTGAGTGCCTTTTCATGTATATGTTGACCATTTGTATATCTTCTTTGGAAAACTGTCTATTCAATTCCTCTAGATTATTTGGAGGTTTTTGCTATTGAGTTGTTACGAGTTGAAAAAACTACTATGAGAAATTTTGACCTGGAATAAAGAAGATTTAGGATAATGGAAGCTCTGAGAGGTTAAGGACTATATCATTTCTTTTCCTGTTATATCCTCCTAATGAAAAGCACAGCTTCTGATAGAGTATATAGCAAGTAATTTTCTGAATTAATTTAATAAGTAAGTAATTAAAAACACTAAGCATGATGTGAGTGGATATAAACTATATCTTAAGGGTTATTGAATAAAATGGAAGAACATTTTCTTTTGTGCCCTCTAGGTCCAATGAGTGAAAGAAGACAAATATTTAAAAGTACTTGCTGATAGTCAGAACTGTCTAAATATTATATGTAATGAGCTGCCCAGGGGTATTTGGGAGAGGAAGGGTGGCCACAGAACAAAAATAATTTTATAGGGATATGGGTGGGACATTGGGTCAAAGTCAAGCCTTAAGGGTCTTTCCAGCTAGATTATCCCCCTGCTGAATCATTGTGAACATAGAGAGAAAGGCATATGCCTAGAAATGTAAAATTGGAAAGGTTGTGAGTCTTCCTTTTGATTACATGTGTGTTCAACCTCCATTCTCATTTGGCTTCTCCCCTAAATATGGGCTTTATCAGAGCTGAGGGGAAAATGGTTCTTTGGCACTGGTGGTCTCTGAAGCTGGTTAAATACCTGATTCAATGTATTAGGTAATATATATAGACTAGTGTAGTAAATACACACACAAACACAAATATATATATATATATATTGATATATATATATATATATGCTAATTTTAGGAAAATATCTACCTCTGAAAAAGCACATACATTATTAGTAATTCTTTAGTCTAGAAAGCAGAAGTAACTCTTTTTCATTAATAATGGCAAAACCAAAAAAAAATTATTGATAAAAGCACCAGTAGAAATAAAATTTATGGCAAATAATTAAAAACAAATAAGTAATAAAAAGTATTCATTGCATGTCAAGAACTATGCCAAATACCATGAGCTCATTTAATGATACAAAAACACTTAAAGGATTGTTATTAGCCCCATCAGCAGATGAGAAAACCAAGGTTATGTAGGTTAAGAATCTTGCTGCCACACTTGAGGATATGTCATTAGAACTCGCATTCAACAACAGATCTGAGTGATCTACAACCATTTTCTTCAACATGCTAGAACCCACCCCCTTCTTACTTCCTTCTCCCCACCCCCTTCTTCTTCTTTTAAAAAAAATATATTTTATTGATTTTTTACAGAGAGGAAGGGAGAGAGATAGCGAGCCAGAAATGTTGATGAGAGAGAAACATCAACCAGTTGCCTCTTGCACACCTCCTACCAGGGATGTGCCCACAACCAAGGTGCATGCCCTTGACCGGAATCGAACCTGGGACCTTTCAGTGTGCAGACCGATGCTCTACCACTGCCCACCCCCTTCTTAATATTGGTGCACATGAAACATTTCTGTGTGTCCCTGGAAAATAGGTTATGCCTTAATCATGTGAGCATGATGTTCTTTTTCTGTATTGGAAAAATAATAAGGAGGAAGTCTCTAAAGAACAGTATGTGAGTTCCTTGGTCAAACACTACCTTGTCACTCAGTGCAGGACAAAGACTGGTGCCAACTAAGAGTGTTAAAATCCCATAGGTCATCTGCTGAACTTTACATAGAAACCTTTAACAAACACCATTAATCCAATGTTTAACAAAGGGAACAACTTTTTCTTAAGATGTTTATGGGAAGGATCCAATGTTTAAAAACATTTTCAAAACAGGTTTTAATTTTAAACTATAAAACATGTTCATGATAGAAAATTTGATAAAAGAAGTATAAAAAGACTAGTTTGTTAGAAAAGCCTTCCTTTTTAAGCTCTCATGGATCCTCTGATTTCTATCCATTTGTTCCAGCTCTGGCTTCTGACAAAATATGGAGCAAGCCTGCCTTCTTTTCCTTTTAATGACTCACCATATACCGGAGCACAGTGGCCCACTCTCCAGGCTCCTTGTCAGGCTGGGTCTTCTCTTCTACAGTGTAAACAGGATAATAATGAAAATGTTTGAAATTGAGGATTTGGTATTTAAAGGTACAGGAACCCTCTCAGGGAGGAAGGTAATATATTAGGAGGGATTCAAATTGGTGCTAAAAATTGCATCTGAAGCTGAGATTGCTTTGGGATCCGCTTTTCTTTCTGTTCTCTCTTGTGGGTCACAAGGTCGCCATCTTTTAAAGCAACTTTGCTTTCTTTGTTCTCTTTCTCTTTGGACAGCAACTACTCTGCATCTTTTCTCTTATCTTAAAGTTTCTGCTCCCTGTAATTTCACCTTGCCATGACACCTCTTGACTCAAAGCAGTTTTTGGTTTTCAGCTTCTACCACCCATTACTCCACTTTCTTGTACTAATACTTTCAAGTTCCTAAAATAAAAACCCTGACCTAGCGTGCACACTCGTGCTCCCCCCCACGTGTGTGTGTGTGTGTGTGTGTGTGTGTGTGTGTGTGTGTGTGTGTGAACCAGGTCACTCCACAGTTCTCAGGCCAGCCTGTAGGTTGATTGCCATGGAGCTAGGTACATAGCCCCTGGATAAATCCATCATTGCCTTGGGATTGGCAATCCCAAGGAATACCAATAATGTGAGGCAAAACTTACTGAATTGGTCAACTTCATGGTCAGGTAGTAAATAGGTTGTGAGAGAAACAACTTCCTTTCATCAGCACAGCACGCAACCTAAGGCTCTGCCTGCCCAGCAGAATCATAATTCCTTTCATTTTCTTAAAGCTCTTCACGTACAAAATGCCCTCAAATAACATGTCTTATTTATCACCAATGCTGTGAGGCAGTTACTGTTTCTAATTTTAAACAAACAAACAACAACAACAACAAACAACTACAAGGAAGTATCTGGCTCCAAGCCACCCTGTTAACAAGGGTGGTCTAGAATTGTGGCCTGTCTGATTTTAAGATAAGTGTTCTTTCTTTTATCTCAGAGGTTCTCAAAATTTTACATACATCAGAATCACTTGGAGGGCTCCAGAGTTTCTGATTCACTGGGTTTAGGGTAGAGCCAGATAATTTGTTGACAAATTTCCAGAAGAGGTTCTTGTTTCCAGATGTTGTTTGGGACCACACTTTGAGAATCACTGCAGTATATAAATGGCTTCATCTGAGGCTCTCACTAATAAGCGTGCCTCATCTTTCCATCCTGGGAACACTTATACTAATTCCCATTCCATCAATCAAGAGTTGTTTCATCTGGACCCTGACTCTGCCCCATTTTTGAGTTCTAGTTTTTCAGGACTTATTTCTATCTTTGAATTACAGATTTTCAAAATGTTTTTCTAGATCATAACTTTAAGTATCTGAATTATGCTCAAGCTTGACTATGCACTTGGTTATCATTAGTTTCCTTAAAAACAATATCCTCTGGGGAAAACCTATGAACATGATTTTCCCTTGTCTCTTTTGTAGCAACATCATTCCAGGTCCCAACCCCTTTTTAGTTATTAGTGATGTTGTTTGCAGTAGATTTCCTGTTGTCCTCTGAAAGTTTGCCTTTGTCCGATCAATGGCTCTTGACATTTTTTTCTATTGTTTTTATTTCCTTAGCAATATGTCAGTTCTGAATTGGAAACAAATATCATGAGCTAGTAGTTAGTTCATTCAATTTGGCCCAGAACTTTTCTCTTTTGCCTCTGAAATGCTATATTGCAATATTTATCCCTCCATATTTAATCAGTCCTGGCAAGGTTCTAACCTTGAGACTCTTACCCAGGTGTCTCATTCTGATATGACAGAGTTCTCTTTGAAATGGCAGATGTCTTCTCTCTTACCTCCTGCCCACCTAGTAAGGAGTTAGGTCCTCATTTTAGTATCTGCTTTATTTTTTCTCTAGGTCTTTTCTCTGTATATGTTTAACAGAAGCAAAAATGACCATCTACACACTTATCACTTAAACAGGAGCTTTATTCTTTATAACCCAGATAACAGAATATGTATAACAGATTATGACATATAATCTGTTACACTGTGTATGTCATAAATGTTAAGCAGGAAAGGGCTATTGATTTAGTCTTGCAGACTATTACTTGCTTGTGAAATTCCCCTCCATACCCGCTTCAACAAAAGTTATTTAGGAACCAGTATCAGCCTTGGCAAATAAGCATGAAATAAAATTTGGAGCCTGATAGCCTGATCCTATATGGATATACTGGATGAATATTTATATTGATGACTCTTGGTATTTTGTTGTTGTTGTTCTGATCAGTTTTGTGTTTCCTGTAGAAATGGAAGACTCCCACTCTCCATTTTTTAAGGTTTGGGACAAGAATGGGACATAATCCCTCTTCCACTTGCTATGAAATGGAAGGTGTAGTGGCCACAATTACCAAAGTACAATAGCTGACAGGGAGTGAAACAAGTGCTCCTAAAATCATGCCCAGTGAAGGAATAGAGAACCAGGTTGAGGCAGCTGTTGATAAAGGCCATAGCTGATATGAAGGGGTCTATAACTAAGGCCACCTGGTGTAGGTCCTCTTTGTTCTCTTGATATGAGGCAAAGTCCAGGCATAGGGACACTTGTAAAGACAACAGCAGAGAAAGAAGGCAATCACTGCGGTTACAAGGACCTGCAAGGGTCAGTTGAATCTGACCAGCTGGCTTTGTTTTAACTTCAAGGTTACAAGGATATAGCAGCAGGTGATAATGGCCAGAGCCAGAATGAAGCCAAAGACAAAATAGCTAGAGATAAGCTTTTGTTACTGCAGAATAATTATTTCCTTCAACAGTCAATGACTTCCTTGAGTTTTATTTCAAAAGTCACATTGTTTGAAGCAATAGGTGACCCACCATAACTATTTCCTTGAAGATTAAGTAGGGTGCATAGAAGGAGATTGCCAAAAGCTATGTTCCCAGAGCTTCCAGAACTACTTAGCTTGTGTGTGGTGGTTCCAGGAGTGGATTGGCCAGAAGATCACAACACAGCAGTTCATGGAAATGAGGGTGGACAGAAAGTAAAGAATAGATATGGTGCTGTTGAACTTACAGAGCAATTGGCCAAAGAGCCAATGGTATTTCAGAGCCAGCAAGATGAGCTGGAGAGGCAACAAGAAGATGACGGTAAAGAAGATGATGGTAAAGTCAGCCACAGCCATTTTGAGGTACTACACTGTGTTGACTGTGCCAGCCACCTAGATGACAAGGCCATTGCTAGTCAGGCCTAGGAAGAAAGTTACAGATTATCATAGAAAAGATGTCAAGATGAGACTTGACTCTCCAAAGAATCATCATAATAGTCTGATATAGGTGAAGAGCTCTCCATGGCCAGCAGTGATGACATAGATATTTTTCCACACCACTGTAAAAAGAACCAAGGTTTAGTTAGACTCAAACTTCCACAACTACACACATTGCTTAAATTCTTACCATCTCCCTTTTTATAATAACTACAGAGAGCTTTCATATTCCTGCTGTAGGATGCATATTTCTCTAACAATGATATTTCTTCTCCTCCTTGGTCTGCTCCTCTTCTTCCTCCTCCTGTCCCTTCTCTACCTCCTCATTTTATTTTTATATTCAGTTTCTTTGTCACTTATTCTATGTGACCTACTTTCCATATTATTGCATATAATGATTTAAACATCTATGAATCCAATGCTTTGCTCATATATCGCATTTAATTTATTACTCATAACAAATATGTGATATAGAAAGGAATTATTATAGTTGAGGAAAAAAGGTTTAGAGAGATTAGTAAATTCCTGAAAGGCAAAGATCCAGTAGCTAAAAAAAAGAGAAGAACTGAATTTTAATTAAGCTGAACTGAACTAGTTCTGCTTAATTAAAGATTCATGTTCTTAACACTGTTCTTTAATTCTCTTCTCACTGTCAAGAGGAGGCTCATATTTATTTTTTCAATTTTGTTTACAAATGAGCTTTCCTATACTTCACAGTATTTAACAACTCCCAAGATGGAATGTTTGGCCAATCATGTTTTATTATTGTTCTCATTTTACGTATATGAAAACAAAGACTCTAGGAGGCTGTGTTCATGGAGCTCATGACACTTAGAACTAGCAGATCTGGGTCTTGAACTAAGACCTCCTGATGTCAAATCCTATGTTTTCCCTGCCTCATCACAAATCTTCCTTATTATGGGGAAAAGGTACCTTGAAGCTGGTGTCTAGAGGTGTTAGACTCTCTCTCAATGAACCCCCAAGTTCTTTTAAGGAACTAGGGTCCCATCAACTGCATTTAGGAGCTAGATATAAAAATAGCATTCTTATGAATTATTGATTTCTCAGTTTCATATGGAAAATTTAGTAAGTTTTGCCTCACATTGTTGGTATTCCTGTTTATTTCTGTTTTTCTTTTTTCTCGGTTTCAATTGTTACATTCCTTAAACTGTGGGGATGGTCTTCAATCCTATTAATACTCTCAGGTTTTGCTTACACTGTTCTCACTGCCTAGATTGCCCCCACCTTTACTGTCAGTAAAATCCTGCACAAAATATTCCAGTAGATTTCTTTGCTTCTTCCTCTGGTTGCTCCTAGTATTTGGTATCTGCTTAATTCCAGCAGTAATGCCTATTTATCAGAAATCTTGTCAATATTTATCATAGAAGCCACATCTTACTCTGCTTCCATCATTTAACACCTTAGGCAACAGATTTACCCTCTGTGAGCTATATGTTCTTCCTCTTTAAAATGGATATATAATATTCATACCTCAGAGGGTTGTTGCCAAGCTCTAAAGGAATAATCCTATGAAATATTTGGAAATATATCTGACACATCAAAAATACTGTTGATAATGCCATTTTTTTATTTTTGTTGATGTTATTGTTATTACTCTATTCCATACATTTGGTTTATAGTAGCTGATCTATAAACATTTATTTGTTTATTGTAATGCTAATCAAAATTTAATGAGATGATATATGTAAATATGGATTATAAAATCTAAAGAAATATATAAAGCAGAACCCTTCTCCAAGAAGGCACTCATTTCTTTCGTTGTCTTGTTTGCTTATTAAAGTAAAGTCTCTTTTCTTTCTTTTTTTTTTTTTAATTGACTTCAGAGAGAAGAAGTGGGGAGGGGAGAGAGAGGAGAGAGAGAAACATCAATCAGTTGCCTCCTGTACACACCCTGACTGGGTATCAAACCCTCAACCTGAGTATGTGTCCTGACTGGGAATCAAACCCGCTACTTTCTGGTGTATGCTCCAACCAACTGAATCACATCAACTAGGACAAGCCTCCCTCTTAACCAATCCTTACCCAGCTTCCCACAAGCATCTCCCCAAAAGGCTATCCCCAAACACCTGTTGAGCCCTCCTGTGCTTCTGTCACCTTGGCTAGCTTGGGACCCTGCCTCCCTGCTGGGGCTTTTTAAGCAGACAAATCCTTCCTGGAGGTCTTTCCACTGTATGGGGCTGTGGGAGTCTAAGGCTTCTGTGTCAGTTGTCGATCTGGAAAAGACTCTACTAAGGACCTAAATAATGCAATGGAAAAGTGGAACTTAGAGATATAAGCCTAGGTTTGTCTAAAAGCCTAGAATTCTTTCGCAATGTTTTTTGTTTGTTTGGTTTGATTTGCCTTTTTTTTTTTTTTTTTTTTTTTTTTTTTTTTTTTTTTTTTACTCCTTGGGAACTTGAAATTCAGTAGTCATTGGTCTAGATCAGTGGTTGGAAAACTGCAGCTCTGTTGACTAGTTTGCCAAATACTGGTCTAAGTCATTGAAACTTTTAGGAGCCTTGATCATTTTGGCTCAGTGAATAGAGCATCAGCCTGCAGACTGAAAGGTCTCAGGTTCGATTCCAGTCAAGGGCATGTACCTTGGTAGTGGGCACATCTCCAGTAGGGGTGTACAGTAAGTAGCTGATCAATGTTCCTCTCTCATCGATGTTTCTAACTCTATCCCTCTCCCTTCCTCCCTGTAAAAATATCAATGAAATCTATATTTAAAAAAGAGAAACTTTTAGGAAATGTCAATCTTATCCTTGATGGAATTTGTGTCTAAACTTTTTAAACAAATGTATAAAAATAATTCAAAAGTCCATGATCATAGTAAAACAATGTTAATGAAAACAGTAACAGCTAACATTTATGGAGTGCTTCGTATAGGACAGCTTTCATCTCTTTTGTCCATACTTTGGCAAGGGAAGTATGATGTGATAGCATTCTGAAAGACCACATCAGAAAATGTCTTATGGAGGTGTAAGGGGTGATGGCTTGATCACAAATGGCAATAAAATCACTGGACTTTGAAGGCTTTTGAGTTTTATTTTTTAAGACAATGCTATAAAATGAGCTTAATTTCATTGAGCTTTAGCAATAAAATTATTATTGATTCTTATAGCTTAAATAGGTCCAGTTAATTAAAGCAATTTGACAACCAGAAAGCATACTATAAATGCATGAATTATTGCTTGATTTAAAATAGCTTGATATTATAAAGATGTAATGTTTGTATTTGGAAGGGCCATCTTCAAGGTTACTTGGGTAGATGAGAAAACTGAGCCTCAGAGAAGTTCTCTCTGGCCCTGGCACTGTTGGGACGGCTCATTTATTGCATCTTAGAAATACCTAGTGACCTCCCCTACATGCAGAAAGTCGGAACTGGATACCTCCCCAAAGGTGGGAGGGGTAACTTTGTGGGAGGACTGAAAGGTGAGTCAAGTTTTAAAATTGGAAGATAGGGGAAGGGATAGCATTAGAAGTAAAAGTTGAATATAATTTTGAATTTAAATATTGAATATAAATATGTTAATATAAATTATGAAAATGAATCATGAATCTGCTGTGGTAAGCTGTGGCTCTGTATTTGCTCATCTGTCTTTCCAGACTTGAGGGCAGCAGTTTGTTATGTATCTTCCATCTCTTACAGATCCAAGAAGAGTTGGTGATTTTTTTTTTGGTCTTATTATTATTTTTTGCTTATTATTAGGACAGAATGGCTACTTCCAAGCTCCTTATATGTGGAATCAGAAAACGGCTCTATCCTTTCTCCGTGCTTTCTACTATTGTTGATGATACAATCTTGGAAGTCCTGCATTTGGCATCCATGACATAGGAATGCCAGGAGGGTTGAATATGAATGTAACCTATGTTCACCAGAAGGTCTGTTTATCAAAGTTTTCACATGATGGAAGGATCCTGAAGCTCTCCCTCTGCACTGCTAAATATTTAAGGATGTGTGAAAGCCTCTTAGGATTAGGGGCTCCCAGTTACATTAGTCAGTTTGACTACCTGCTGTCATTCTGTGTACCCTACATACACACACACACACACACACACACACACACACACATGCCCAAATCCACTATAATAGTTTCCAAACCTTTTGCTGCATTTGACTGTATTTCTTGTGGCTGGATTATCATCTGAGAAGTGAAAAAAAAATAAGCCTCCACCTTCTCCTTTTTGACTTTACAATTTATTTTTTCCTCTAGTATAGAGCCTGCCACACAGAAGATTCATAACCATTGTATGTTGTTTTGCTGTTTCATAGACAGGTTGTAGACATCTAAACTGGTCACAAGAGGGCACTTATAAACCATTTTTGAAAGATTTTCATGTTCAACATCAAATTTCACAAACCCTAATGTTTTAAGTACAGTGGAGCTTCTAAACCAAAGAGGCACATCAGCCATAATCTAGTCCAGTTTGTCAGTCTGGTGAGGCATTGCAAATTATTTTAAATATTTCAAAAAAAACAACACTGAAGTATTTAAGTTTGTATGGAATATTTCAAGTGTCTTTGCTTTAGACTTAAGTTATTATAGCTCCACTTACTTGATAGGAAAAACCTTAAAAAACTGGAATTTTTATGTAAAAATAATTTGCATCATTATTGGGCTGGAGACTGCTTGTGGTACAGTTCTAGAAATAACAGGAGAGAAGCGTAAGCAATTTTAAAGTGATTTACTGCAGACTTGAGCACTTTTAGAAAAATATTTTTACTTAATTAAAGAGAGCGGAAGTGAGAGAAACATCAATTGATTGCATTCTTAACATGCCCCACCCAGGGATCATACAATATAGGCATGCACCCTAACTTGGAATCGAACTAGCAACCTTTTGGTGCACAGGATGACACTCAACCATATGAACCACATCAGCCAGGCATTGTGCACCTTTTAAAAAAAATTAAAGTTTTAGGCTAAGGAAATTGTCAGGACCTATGATCATATAATTTGAAAGGTAAAGAAAATTATTTAATTCATCTTCTTATCCAATATAAGAACTTTTCTACAGTAAATATGACATTAGTCCACCTCTATTTGTGGGTTTCAATACTGAATCACTAAAGTGTACATTCTTATAAGTTCTAATTACATTTAGAAAAAACAGCCCTCAAATTCTATTCTCTATCCAAGTCTATTCTTTATTGTGATAGCCCTATAAGTATTTAAATATCTTAAGGTTTCCTTTATTCAACTTATATCTGGCTGATGTTCCCATATCCATTAATTGTCCCTCATATAATTCTTTGAAAGCTTGGACACCCTTTCTAAAAGACGGGTTTGCTGTGGCTAAATATGGCCTGTATTGTTTGCAACTCCCCCCACCAAGATGTAGTGTCTATTTCCTCTCCCCTTGGATCTGGACTGGCCCTATGGCTTGGTTGGAATAATAGAATATAGCATAAGAGATGCTGGGGCTCTTTTAAGGCTAAGAAGTGGGACTGAATCTACAGTTTCAATTTTCATGTCTTGGAATGCACTTTCTTGAACTCATGGAGACAGCTCCTGCTGAGCTCCTAGCCAAAGCCAACCACATATGCCAGTTTTTATAGTAAAAATGGATGGAGCCAGTGCATCGAGATGGGTAGGGACAGAGCAAGTGCCTTCACTGGAGAACTTATTTGTATAGGAGAGGCTTCCATGGGTTGGGCCTGGCATGGGAAGTCAGGGCCCAAGTAAGTATGAAGGGCATCTTCTGAAGGGACAAATAACAAGAGAATCCAGAGTGAGGAAGACATTTACATATATACATGTATATCCCATAACTCTGTCTACTGAGGGGGCCTTGGAACTGGATACCCCAATTGAAATGAGCAACCTAGTACAGGGATTACCTCACAATATTACTCTTCTATTAAAAATAATGAAGGCTCACTTTTGGAGAGAGGATTGATTCAGGGTTGGGGCAGAGATTATTAAAGATGATCCTGGAATCTTATAGTACAGAAGGCAAGGAAGTTCTCAAAGAATGATGGGGATCTACCAAAAGGCAAAGAGAGGCCAGCTTGAAGGGGCTCTCGTTGGCAACAATTGGGTCGATTTTGTTATCAAATAAAACATTATAGTGTATTATAATTCATTTAGTAGAGTAGGAAAGCATGAATCCATTCTGACATTTTAAGGAATATTTTAACTTGAAAGTTTGATTAGGAATGGTACATTTAGATAGTTTCAACAAAATATTTAATTACGCAGGACATAGTACCATGGAGAAGTCTGGCAGACTCTACCTTAATCAAGTGATCAAGATGAACAACTTAAGTCAGTAAGGAGATAAATCCTGTGCCAACTCCTAATAATTCACTGAGAACACAGATTAGGTTCTTGCATAACTTGGACCTAGTCATAAGGAAACATCAGACAAGCCCAAATTGAGCAGTAGCCTACAAAAACACTATGCACTGGCCTATAATCTTAAAAAATGTCAAGGTCATGAAAGTTAAGAAGAGAGCAAAGACGACTAAAATGACCTGATAGCTAAGAGATTCTGAACTGGTTCCTTTTGCTATAATGGATCTTTTGAGACAAGTGATGAAATTGGAACAAGATATAAGTCTTAGAGTTGGTTATGTTAGAGCCCTGATTATGGTCATCTAGCAGAATGTCTTTGCTCGTAGTATGCACTAAGTATTTGTGAGTGATGGAGCATTGGACCAGCAGTTTACTCTCAAATAGTTCAGAAAAAAAGGTGTGTTTTTTTCGTTTGTTTGTTTGTTTTTTTTACTAAGATATTTTCTGTAACTGTGAATTGTCTCAGATTAAAAACCTTGTACCATAAAAAATTCTCCATTATTTTTTTTACTTAATACAGTGGTATTAACCCCCCTTGCATATAGCAATCCAAAGAAATATGAAATTTATTGAAGAGAAAGTTATTAATAAAGTCACTCAGAATTAAATAAGAGGTACTATTCATGAATGTGTGGGTAATGGTGGTTGCTTTGTTAGAAGTAATGTTTAGGAAGGTGGAAAATGAAAAGTAGAGTTGGAGATGGTGGAATAATAATTAATAATAATGGTGATGATAATGATGATGATGTCATCTAACACAGCCAACCTGGTGGTTTGTGAGGTCTGAAAGGTCGGCGACCGCTGATCTACATATACTGAATGCCCATTCTGAGGTATTATACTAATTTTTGTAAGCATTTTTGTTTGTTAACTTACTACTCCTCATCACAACACAATAAGGAATATTTTTGTTAGCCTCATGTTAGAAGATGATAATAACAGGCCCAGACAGGTAAATTAACTTCTCCAAGGAGGAGCTGGGATATGGATGCAGACAGGCTGGCTCCAGGACCAGTACCTTAATCACTAGAGAAAGAATAAGTCCATTCAAGGAATAAAAGAGCAGCCCAACCCTAGGGAAGGTTTGGAGAAACTGGAGACATCGCTGTGCAAACATCCTCTACTGTGTACATTTATATGAGACTTGCCAGAAGGCCAACATGCCTTAAAAAAAAAAAAAAAAAAAAAAAAAAGGACCTCCCCCCCCACACCCTGTACTTCTGGCCAGAAGAATCATAATATAAACCTTTAGAAAGAGGAAAAAATAATTTATAATTGAGATACTAAGTGAAGACCTATAACATGGCTAGGTAAACCATGAGCTTTTGGTGTTCTTCTTGGAGTCACACCCACATGGAGAACATGTCACCTGGCTGTGAATTGACAGCATGTCAAACTCAAACATATGGGTCACAGCAAAGTCAAGGCCTGATTGAAAGGACTGCTAAAGACCCAGGAAACCGCTTTTAGATTTAGACACTTTATCACTTATTCAGTCAACAAAGAGGGGCACAAGTCAGAAGTGCCAGTTCCCTATCATCTTGGTCTCACACATCAGAAAGGATGGAAACAAAACAAAACAAGGGGGACTGGGTGATTGCACACCAGTTATAGGATGCCCTGTTGCTGAGGAGGCAATTCTAGTCTGCTGCCAGGAGGTTTTGGTTTTATATTCTGCTGCCCTGTCCTGAGAGGGGGGCGCGGGGGCAGATAGTCCCACGCCTCTTAGAACCTGGGAGGCAATGAGGAACGTCTGTGATAGGCTCTCAGGGAAGATGGGAAGGAGAGTGGAAGATGGCTCATAGCTCTTACAGGTCTCCCATCTCATGTTCCAAGAATATCACAAGGTGTCCCCCTAAGTCTCAGAGAAGTCCTGGTCCCACCTTTTGCGTCTGTGGATCCCAACAAGGTTGCCATGGTATGTGGTGAAATCATTCCTCTATAAAGGGCAGTGGAAGGCAGGACGTAGGACAGGATCATGGCAAGGAGAGTGATTGCTGGACATCGAAGAGCCATCCTCTGTGAGGCTTGACATCTTGCTGGAAGTAAGGGTAGCAGATGCTGTCCAGGTCCCCTCAAAAGGCATTGCATTAGCTGTGAATGTGGGAGTAGGCCATGGATTGGCTGTATGGTCATCTGGGCCTAGAGTCCAGGACACTGAACGGCCTTTCTATCTCCCCTTATACTAATTTGCTTTATAAACTTCTATGGCCAGGTTTCCCCCTGCTCAAGAACCCAACAAATCAAATCTTGCAAGATAAAACTTAGAGTTTAGCCTTTTGTAGCCATTCTTTTGCATCAGACTCATCTGACACAACTCATTGATTGCTTGTTTGGGAAGTAACACGAGTTTGACACTTGCTGTGGTCAGATAGTACTGGCACAGAAAGATAAAAGACACACTGTCCATGCATCCTTATTTTCATCCCACCTGATTGTCTCAAATTATTTTCTAAGATAAAACATTGCAAATACTGGTTTTATTTCTTATCCTCTCTGCTTATCCAAATTTTTTAATTCAAGAACCACTTGAAATCATGAAGTCTTCATTGGAAAATCAAGCCTGGACTGATCACTTATGTCCCTTCTGATGTTCCCTAGATTATGCTTCTTTTGGGTCTTGGTAATTTCTTATATGAAATCCTCCTGTGCTCATATTCCATTTGGATCTCTTTGCAGTGCCTAGAAAAGGAGCTAAAAGTTAGCCTCAAATGATAATGGACTGGTTTGTTTGCACTAAATGGGAAGCGATCCATGTGGAAAGCAGCCAGGAATATACAGTTTTGCTTTTCTCCAAGCTTTATGAAGTTGATACCCTGATCTGTGGCATTTGATTATATGTTATATGCTTGTGTTTTTAAAGACAAATTTGAAGACCATTTCCCCCCTTTTATATAGACTTAAGTTTGGGTCACTTTTGACTATCCAATTTGCAGCAAGTAAAGAAGAGGTTCTAGTTTGACATTGCCAATGACTGTCTTTTTTCAGCTAGAAGGAAGAGAGTTAGATGATGAAATCTCAGGCTGAGTTTTTTCTTCTTCTCGATCAGTGTCTTGCATCTGTATTCAAGTGACCTCTTAAAAAAATAAAGACTTACTGACTTGCTTCTAAGAATGTCCAGTCATTAAAATGAGACAAGATCCATGACCAATTTGCTACTGCTGCATTCCAGAATCTGCCACAGAGCCAGATGCATCAAACATGCTCAACAAATAGTTGTTGAATGGAATGGCTAATTGAATTTCCACTCCTGATTATAAATTTAATCTCCACAAGAAATCCATTCAAAAAGCACACCCAAAATTAGTTTAGAATCACTGACATTCATTTCCTTTTCCTTTCATTTCTCTTCATAAATTAATTTGTTTCACAAATGCTTACTGGAAATGAATATTAATTAAATTTTTAAAAGGTAAAGAAATACAAATCAGAAAAGAAAGAACTCAAATTCTGGCCATTTTATTTATTGTCTGAGTGACCTTGGCAATTAATTCATTGCTTCCAGCTTCAGACTATAATATACAAAATGGGAGGAAAACTCTTGTTTTTTGTTTGTTTGTTTTTTTAAATATTTTATTTATTTTTTACAGAGAGGAAGGCATAGGGATAGAGAGTAAGAAACATCAATCAGCTGCCTTCTGCTCAGTTCCTACTGAGGATGTGCCCGCAACCAAGGTACATGCACTTGACCGGAATCCAAAGGCTGATGCTCTATCCATTGAGCCAAACCGGTTAGGGCTGGGAGGAAAGCTCTTATCATCAGTAGTTTTGTGAGAATGAAATGAAAACCATAAGCAGAATGTAGTGCCAAGCACAGATTAGTGGTTCCTAATAATATTATAAAGTGTGTAGGATCCAAATATGAGCAAGACAAAACCCCTCAAGATGTTTACAAATTAGTCCTGGGAAAGAACACATTCAAATAAGTATGCTGCAAAGAGAGAAAGCATCAGTACAAGAAAAGGCTACGTGGCTGTTTTAAAATATATATTTTTTATTATTCAGGCTAACAGATCAGGAGATGACTGCCATTGCAAAGTTTGTTAAAATCAGAGGGCGGAGCTTGAAGATGGCGACCGAACAGTCGGACTTGTTCTGACTCTGGTCCCAGAATAGATAGAAACAGCGTCTGAGTAGCTCAGGGAATGTTGATTGGCAGCTAAGGGGCTTCGGAATTCTCTAGGAAGGTAAGGAAAGGTCCGTTGGACAAGATTTCCTGACCAAGAGGCCAGCACTGCCGCGGCTGCGGCGGCTCTCCCAGCGAGCTCTCGCGGAGAGAAGGCAGCGCCATCTTACCAGGAAAGGAGGAGCATCCCTGAGGCCTGGAAAAACACACAGCGGGGAGGTCCATCAAGCAGCTGAGAAGCCCGAATCGGCACGGGCGCGTGGAATCCGGGGAGTTCTTCGGTCACCCACGGAAAGGTCAGAGTTTGCGGGGACAGCCTAGGGGACCGGGGTCCCGCAGCCCAGGTGGCTACGGTAGCCGGGGAGCTCCAACCCCTCCCTCAGGGTAGCCGGGAGCGCGCACTACCGGCCGCCGAGCAGCACCCAAAGAAGGCTGCAGCGACACCTAGTGCTGGGTTTGACGTTATCCTCCCCAGAAGCGGGACTTGTTTAAAACGCCACAGGTCACTGGACAGAGCGTTAAGAATCTCGGCTGTTTCGCCAAGGGCGGAACATCTGGACACCTTGGTGCCTGATCCCCTTCACCCCCTTGCTACTGAATACTAGGGAAGGACTGCCCAGTTGGACATATCCGGGGAAATTGCAGGGGGAAATTGCCTTCCTGGAAACAAGGGATCTGTACCAGAAGAGATAGTCTGGGAGCCAGCTGGCACCCTGCCAGCTAGAGCCATAGAGAAAGAAGACCAGAGCAACCAAAAAGACTGGGAGGTCAAACCAGTAACACTGACACCTAAGAGCTGAATTACAAACTGCCCCTCCCCTTTTTTTTTTTCCTTTTTTTTTTTTTTTCCTTCTCTTTTCTTTTCTTTTATCTTTTAATTAATCAAAAATAAATGGACACAAATAACTAAGATATAGTCTACTTAAAATTAAGGATTACCTTACAAATCTGAGGTGCAGTGGAATGCTGGGAACTGCAAGACTTTTTGGGCCGAGAATCAGGAGTGCCAAATACATTAACAGAGGAAGTGAATGACCACTACTGGACATTTTTATGCTAATTTTACTATTATTTTATTTTCATTTTTTACCTCTTTTATTTAATCTTCATTTTTTATATCTTTTACTTAAGAAACGATTTTTTTTCCTTACTTGATTTTACCTTTTTAATTATTACATTTTTCAATCTCTATCATCACTATTACTACTGCTATTTTGCAATTTTTTTTTTTTTTTCCCTCTTCAGTACCATTTTATTTTTTTTCTTTATTTTACCTTGGGAGTAACCTTCATTCTATTTTAATCTCTACTATAGCATCATTCAACCCTATCTCAACTCGACCTTTACACCATCACTCTCTTGCTAAACTTTACCCTTTTAGTCTACGGTTTATCCTATCCCTTTCCGGCTTTAGTTTTTCCTCCATTCTTTCTGTATACCCCCTGCTAAAACTCTCACTATACTTATAGACCTATGTTCCAACCCCTGATCCAAGTGTATAAATACCAATCTCTGCACTATATTAACTAGTTAAAAAAAAAAAAAAAAAAAAAAAAAGAAAGAAAAACTGTTCTCCCCTCTATCCTTTTCGCATTGTTTGTGTGAAGGTTGATTATTGTGAATTTTTAGGCTTGTTAGTGAAATTGTTATGATTATTACTGTGTTGTTATTGTTGCTTTGTATTTTTTTTAAAAAAATACTCTGTTTTTGTTTGTATCTTTTACTTCTGTATATCATAGCCTTACTTAATAATAGGGGATATTGTAGTTTGTATTAATCTCCAAGTATTGTTACTGGCATTAGCTGGGTTCAGTGGTTGTTCTATGGCAGTTTTCTCCACATATATATAGTTTGTTTCCCATTTCTCTTTTAGTTTGCTTCTTCTCTCTCTTTCTCTCTCCTCTCCTTTCTTTTTTTCCCTGTTTTCCAACTTTATTTTGTCATTACTTTTTTTCCTCCTTTTCTATCTCTTTATCCCTCTTTTTTTATTTTATTTACTTAATTTTTTTTAATTTTAATTTTTACTTTTTAAAATTTTTCTTTATTTTATTTTTACCTTTCTTCCTTCTCTCCTATCCCCTAAGTTGCCTTTCTCTAGTGGTCACCTTTACTAAAGGTTATTAATATTGTAAGTACATTCCTGTTAAGTGCCTCTTGTGTTGTACCAGGTAGTGTTTGTATTTTCAAATTTTAAATCAACGCAGGAGAAGGAACACCACATAACCAGACATCCTGAGAAGAGAGGCCATGGGGAGACAAAAACATAGTCCGCACATGAAAGAAAAGCAGGCATCACCAGAAAAGGAAGTAAACGAGCCCGAGGTAAGCAGCCTACCAGAGCAAGAATTCAGAATAATGATCATAGGCTGGCTAAAAAGAATGGAAGAGAAATTTGACAATAACCAAGAAGAAATGAGGAAGAACCATGAGGAATTGAAGAAGAACCAAGAAGAAATGAAAAATGACATCGCTACCATGAAGAACTCAATAGAAAGCATCAAGAGTAGACTAGAGGAAGCAGAGGACCGCATCAGTGAGCTAGAAGATAAGATGGAAAAAAATACCCAAGTAGAGCAGCTTCTAGAAAAAAAGATTAAAAAGCAGGAGGAGAGCCTACGGGAGCTTTGGGACATTACAAAACAAAATAATATTCGAATAATAGGGGTTCCAGAAGGAAAGGAAACTGAGGTAGACATGGAAAAAGTATTTCAAGAAATAATGACAGAAAACTTTCCTGAAATAGAGAAGAAAAAACCCACACAAATCCAAGATGCTCGCAGAGTCCCAAGCAAAATGAATCCCAGAAGACAGACTCCAAGGCACATTATAATCAAATTGGCAAACAACAATGACAAAGTAAGAATCTTAAAAGCAGCCAGAGAGAGACAGAAAGTTACATACAAAGGAACCCCCATCAGACTAGCAACTGATTTCTCAACAGAAACTTACCAGGCCAGAAGGGAATGGGATGAAATATACAAAGTCATGCAAAGGAAGGGTCTGAATCCAAGAATACTGTACCCAGCAAGGCTATCAATCAAAATTGAAGGGGAAATCAGGAGCTTCACAGACAAAAAAAGACTGAAGGAATTTATCTCCACCAAACCAGTAATGCAAGAAATGCTAAAGGGTCTACTGTAAAAATAAAGAAATAGGAAGTGAAGAAGGAACACGGGTATAGAATAAAAATGGCGTCAAATGTGTACCTATCAATAATAACCTTAAATGTAAATGGATTAAATGCTCCAATCAAAAGACATAGGGTAACAGATTGGATAAGAAAACAAGACCCATACATCTGTTGTCTACAAGAAACCCACCTCAGAAAAAAAGATGCACACAGACTGAGGGTGAAGGGATGGAAAAAAGTTTTCCAGGCAAACGGAAATGAAAAAAAAGCTGGGGTAGCAATACTTATATCTGACAAATTAGATCTCAGAGTGAAGGACATAATAAGAGATAATGAAGGCCATTTCATAATACTAAAGGGAACAATCCAACAAGAAGAAATAACCCTGGTAAATATATATGCACCCAATACAGGAGCAACCAAATACATAAAAAAACTGCTGGAGGACATTAAGAGAGAGATTAATAGCAATACAATCATAGTAGGAGATTTTAATACCCCACTGTCACCCTTCGACAAATCATCTAAACAAAAAAACAGCAAAGAAATATCGATCCTAAGTGACTCACTAGACCAGATGGAATTAATTGACATCTTCAGAACACTCCACCCCAAAGCCACAGAATATACATTCTTCTCAAGTGCACATGGGACATTCTCAAAGATAGACCACATTTTGGGTCATAGGCAAAGTCTCTTCAAATTCAAGAAGATAGAAATCATATCAAGTATCTTCTCAGACCATAATGGCATAAAACTGGAAATTAACCACAATAAAAATAATCCAAAGAAATCAAACACATGGAGATTAAACAGCACGCTATTAAACAAGGACTGGGTTATCAGAGAAATCAAGGAAGAAATTAAAAACATCCTGGAAACAAATGACAATGAAAACACAACAATCCAAAATCTATGGGACACAGCAAAAGCAGTCTTGAGAGGGAAGTTCATATCCTTACAAGCCTATTGCAAAAAACTAGAAAAAGGGGTAACAGATGATCTAACTCTACAACTCAAAGAGTTAGAAAAGGAGCAACAAGAAAAGCCCAGTGTAAGCAGAAGGAAGGAAATAACAAAAATCAGAGCACAGATAAACGACATAGAGACCAAAAAAACAATACATAAGATCAACAAAACCAAGAGCTGGTTCTTTGAAAGAATAAACAAGATAGATGAACCTCTAGCCAGGCTAACTAAGAAACAAAGAGAGAGGACCCAAATAAACAAAATCAGAAATGAAAGAGGTGAAATAACAACAGACCCCAACGAAATACAACGGATTGTTACAAAATACTACGAACAACTCTATTCCAACAAACTGAACAACCTGGAGGAAATGGACATATTCCTAGAAAAATACAAACTTCCAAAACTCGATCAGGAAGAATCTAAAAATCTCAATAGACCAGTGACTTGGGAAGAAATTGAAACAGTCATCAGAAAGCTTCCAGCAAACAAAAGCCCAGGGCCAGATGGCTTCACAGGAGAGTTTTACCAAACATTCAAGGAAGAACTAAAACCTATCCTCCTCAGACTTTTCCAAAAAATTCAAGAGGAAGGAACACTTCCAAACTCCTTCTATGAAGCCAGCATCACCCTAATACCAAAACCAGATAAAGACAACTCAATGAAAGAGAATTACAGGCCAATATCCCTCATGAACATAGATGCCAAAATCCTCAACAAAATCCTAGCAAATCGGCTCCAGCAGAGCATCACAAAGATCATACACCATGACCAAGTAGGATTTATTCCAGGAATGCAAGGATGGTACAATATCCGCAAATCAATAAACGTGATACATCACATAAACAAATTGAAAGATAAAAATCATATAGTCATATCAATTGATGCAGAAAAAGCATTCGATAAAATCCAACACCCTTTCCTGATAAAAACTCTTAACAAAGTGGGAGTACAAGGATCATACCTCAACATAATAAAAGCTATATATGATAAACCCACAGCCAACATTATACTCAATGGGCAAAAACTAAAACCATTCCCTCTAAGAACAGGAACAAGACAGGGATGCCCACTTTCGCCACTCCTGTTTGACATAGTACTGGAAGTACTAGCCATTGCAATTAGACAAGAGGACGAAATAAAAGGCATCCAAATTGGAAAAGAAGAAGTAAAGTTATCCTTATTTGCAGATGACATGATATTGTACATAAAGAACCCAAAAGACTCCATTAAGAAACTAATTGACTTAATAAATGAATTTGGCAATGTAGCAGGATACAAAATTAACGCCAAGAAATCCATGGCATTTCTATACACCAACAGTGAAACTACAGAAACAGAGACTAAAAAAGCAATTCCATTTACCATCGCACCAAAAAAATTAAGATACCTAGGAATAAATTTAACTAAGGAAGTAAAGGATCTATATGCAGAAAATTACACGACACTGAAAAAAGAGATAGAGGATGATGTAAGGAGATGGAAGAACATACCATGTTCATGGATGGGTAGAATCAACATCATCAAAATGTCCATACTTCCTAAAGCAATCTATAGGTTCAATGCACTCCCCATTAAAATACCAAGGGCATATTTCACTGACCTAGAAAGAACTCTCCAACAGTTCATTTGGAACAATAAAAGACCCCGAATAGCCACAGCAATCCTGAGAAAGAAGGGTAAAGTAGGAGGGATCTCAATGCCGGACTTCAAACTGTATTACAAAGCCACTGTTCTCAAAACAGCCTGGTACTGGCACAAGAACAGACATATAGATCAATGGAATAGAATCGAGAACCCAGATATCAACCCAAATCAATATGCTCAATTAATATTTGACAAAGGAGGAAAGAATATACAATGGAGTCAAGACAGTTTCTTCAATAAATGGTGTTGGGAAAATTGGGTAGACACATGCAAAAGAATGAAACTAGATCACCAACTTACACCATACACAAAAATAAACTCAAAATGGATACAGGACTTAAACATCAGACGGGAAACCATAAAAATACTAGAAGCATCTTCAGGCAGCAAAATCTCAGACGTATGCCAAAAGAACTTCTTCACTGATACTGCCCCTAGGGCAATGGAAGCTAAAGAGAAAATAAACAAATGGGACTACATCAAAATAAAAAGCTTTTTTACAGCAAAAGAAACCATCAACAAAACAACAAGAAAGCCCACGGTGTGGGAGAACATATTTGCAAATAACACCACTGATAAAGGTTTAATCTCTAACATCTACAGACAGCTGATACAACTAAATAAAAGGAAGATGAATGATCCAATTAAGAAATGGGCAAGGGACCTAAATAGAATATTTTCAAAAGAAGACAGAAGGAAGGCCAAAAGGCACATGAAAACATGCTCAAAGTCACTAATTATACGAGAGATGCAAATCAAAACAACAATGCGGTACCATCTCACACCTGTCAGAATGGCCAACATCAACAAATCGACAAACGACAAGTGTTGGCGAGGTTGCGGAGAAAAAGGAACCCTCGTGCACTGCTGGTGGGAATGCAGACTGGTGCAACCACTGTGGAGAACAGTGTGGAGTTTCCTCAAAAAACTGAAAATGGAACTCCCATTTGACCCAGTAATCCCACTCCTAGGAATATATCCCAAGAAACTAGAAACACCAATCAGAAAGGATATATGCACCCCTATGTTCATAGCAGCACAATCTACAATAGCCAGAATTTGGAAACAGCCTAGGTGCCTGTCAGCAGATGATTGGATCAAAAAACTATGGTACATCTACACAATGGAATACTATGCTGCCATAAAGAAGAAGGAATTCTCATCATTTGCAGCAACCTGGATGGAATTGGAGAACATCATGCTGAGTGAAATAAGCCAATCAATGAAAGAGAAACACCACATGACCTCACTCATTTGTGGATAATAAAGAGCATTATAAACTGATGAACCAAAAGATAGATATAGAGACAGTAAAGCAACAAGCAGATTGTCAAATTACAGCGGGGAGGGGAGGAGGATCTGGGGGAGATAATAGATCAACCGAAGGACTTGTATACATGCATATAAGTACAACCAATGGACATAAAACTATGGGGAGGGAGGGGCTATGGGGGAGGGAGGGAGGGGGGCAAAAAAAATCATTAAAATATGTAAAAAAAAAAATAAATAAATTTAAAAAAAAAAAACAAAAAAAAAAACAAAACAAAACAAAAAAAAAACAAAAAAAAAAAAACAAAGTTTGTTAAAATCACAGATCCCTAGAAAAGGGGATGGGCATACCAAACAAGAAGCATCAGGTTTGTCACAAGGTAGGGCAGGAAGAGGGCACAGCCTACATATTGTGGGTCCCTTGGGAAGGGATGGGAGAGACAGGGTAAGTGGGGTTAAGGTAGGCTAGTTTGAATAAATTTCAATGGGTTTAGGGAAAGGGCTGTTCCTAGTTTTCTGGTAACTGGCCCTGGAGGCCAGGACAGAGGGATAGTGATCTAGAGGCTCAGAGCTCCATAAAGGTTGACAATATGAGTTTTGGATTGGTGGATTTACATTTGAAAGGTCACTTCAAAATGCATTGCTTGCTGTCCCTAGGAATTGCCAGGGGCATTATTCCCAGGGCCAGCAAGTCCTCAAAATAAAAAGATGTGATTAATACAATGGCTCAGTTCATATGAAAGATGGAAGTAGCCATATTAGCCATGACCAAATCTCTTGTTAAATCAGACTGGACACCCCATCCACTCATTCTCTAGCATAGCACCCTATTTGCTTCATCATAGCACTGACCATTAGTTCTTTTTTTTGTTTGTTTGTTTACCTATTTATTATCTGTTTATCCCATTGCACTTTCAGCTCCAGGAAGGCATGGAGCTGAAAGTGCAATGGTTTGTGCATGGTTTATTCCTCCAGCTCTAGTTCCTGATATAGTGCCTGGCACACAGTACGTGCTCAGTAAATATTTGTTAAATGAGTGAAAACTAGTGCTTAATGACAATAAGGGTGTATTTTGTGTGGAGCAGGCTCTTACCTTTAGTGTAAGCCATCATGTCTACTATTAGGTTTTGGCCAAAACCGCATATCTACTTGATAGGCTCATCAAAACTTATTAGCAAAGGGGTCTGAGGAACTTCCTTGGAAAGAACTCACTCTGGGACCAGCAGACAAACTTGAGACAGTACAAAGTGCTGCAGAGGTTGGGAGGGAGAAACATCTGTATGTGTATAAAGCTCTATCTCTCTTGGTTAAGTGTTGGCCCTGGCCCTCATGGATTCCTAACTTGATACTTGTGAGAGAGAGGCCCAGGTTTAAAAAAATGAAAGATCCGTTTTTACCAAAAGTCCTATAGTATTTTAGGTTGCTTCATTATTTAGAATCCCACCAGGAAATTAAAGTTTTACCAGGTAGTCACACAGGAAAAATTTAACTTGGAGAATAATTTACAAGATGTTAGAAATACAGTTAAAGCAATGGGGATAGGGGTATTAGTGGTGCAGGTGAGTCATTCCTAAGGTTAGAAAATGCTGGAGGCTGCTCCTGCTTCTTGGCCTTGAGGGGAGTGGAGTGAGAAGCTGGGGCCAGAGCAGGAGCCACCCAACAAAATCTGGGACAGTGGTGGATCGGTCTGACTTGGATGGAAACACAGACAAACGGCATTTTTTTGAAGGAGTGGGAGCCGTGGGTAAGATGCAGTCTCCACCAGTGCCTTCCCTTATCTAATCCTAACCAGACACAGTGGACAAGGAAGTCTGGAAGCCACAGTATGACCAACTCAACTTTCAGTATAGAGCAGAGCAGAAGAGGGGAAATGTAGGGGAAAGGAATAGAAAGCAAACTTGCAAATGACAAGCACAGATGAGGGCAGTGGTTGATTCATGTCCCATAAAAAGATTATAACATACAAATAAAGATGGCATGGACTCACCACCACTGTACCACACAACCTTGCTCTTTGAGGGTTTGGGTACATCAGCACACCTGGTGGAGTGGTAATACCCAGGAAAACAGAAGCCATCTCTTGCAGAGAAAGCAGTAGAAGTGACAGGACTGCATATGAGTGGCAGTAATACTACATGATCTCCTTCATGCAGTTTACAAAGTAGAAGAAACATAAAGAAATAGCCATGGCAACTCAGTAACTTATAGGAGTTAATAGAAGAGACTTATTAAGTGTTAATCTTGGTTTGGTTCATTTGCATCCTTTGTCTACATAATTTCACTAAATCCTCATCACAATATGACATCCTTAAGTTGGGCCTCAACCCCTAGCCTTGCACCTTAAGGGGACTGTGCCATATCATATTTTCCTGAAAGTGTTCAGAGTCCTTCCTTAATAGTGAGGGTTGCTGGGGCCAGTAGTGCCATTTGGCCAGGGAATCCTAATCTCTATTTCTTGCCTGCAAGGTTCTTTTTTCCTCTACCTCACTTATGAGGCACCAGGTTCCCTAAGCAGCTCTGGGACTTGGGCTTGCTAATAGGTTCATCCTGAGTCCCCAAGGCTGAGTTCTGGTTCCAAGAGGGCAGCCTTTCCATAAGATTGTTTCTGTGGCCAGCCCAACTTTCCTTTTGCGTGATTGCAAGGGCTTGAACTGCCAGGTGGTTCTAGTAGGCATATTTGGACAATTCATCTTGTTTATATAGGTAGGGTCTGGCAAAATAAAGTTTTTTTTGGAGTCACATCTTTGGGACTGTCATACTGTTAATGTCATCATTTTAGATAAGGATATTAATACTATAAAGTAAAATAAAGTAAATATTGTCTAATTCAAGATTACACAAAGAGCAACTATTGCATCCCAAGTTTTTAAAAAGGCATTTTTATTTTAGATCCTGGGCTTATTATTCTATCTGAGGTCACAGAGAAGGCACACTCAAGGGTTTCCAAAAACAACTGGAGGCATTAGCAAAGGTCAAAGATCTTGCCATAGTAGATGTGTGAGTGGAGCTGGGATGGGTGGAGGAAAGTTCTACAGAAATATGGCACTAGATGTCATTAAGCTGAGTCCATATTATACCACAGCCGATGGGACCTCGAGATCGCTTCCTCAACTGGGTATTTCATTGAGTAATGCCATTCTCCAAACTTTAAATAGCCATGGCAGCTCAGTAACTTATAGCAGTAAATAATAGGAGAGACTTATTAAGTGTTAATCTTGGTTTGGTTCATTTGCATCCTTTGTCTATATTATTTCACTAAATCCTCATCACAATATGACATCCTCAAGTTAGGCCCCAACCCCTAGCCTTGCACCTTTAGGGGACTGTGCCATATCATATCTTCCTGAAAGTAGAAAGGTGGAGGAATTCAACAGAACTTTCACTCCTTCTCATGTCAATGCAAAACCTCCCCTTCTTTTTCAATATTCTTTCAGAAGAAAGATTCTTAGAGCTCTTTGCCTCGCCCTGGCATCTGTTTTGTTTTGCAAGGGCTTGTGTAAGAGGTCCCTGAGAATGCTTTAAATTAGGGCTTTATTTCTCATGGGAACATGAGGGAAAGTGGAAAAACCCATTTGTTTAAGTGACAAACATCACCTTCATTGCTGCATCATGTCAAATAGGCATGACTGAAATCGAGGTCCTTGGGAGGTGCATAAATATGCCACTGTTACACTTGCTGAAGCACTTGAGACCCCTGGCTTGGGTGATCTACTGTTTAACTCCAGGCAGATATCACAGATAACCTGCCATGAAGCTGACCACTGTGTTCCTGCTAGTGACCATTGGCATTTGCAGTTACTCTAGTAAGTAACCTGGAACGTATGACATTTCTCTACTTTTCTCTTCATAGGATACAACTATTGTAGTAAGCCATGGCTAAGGGGTGTGGTGGAGCGAGTTTTAGAATCACAGAATGGTGAGGTTGGAAGGGTTTTCAGATGTACTCTACTTCACACAATCTAAACCCTAGCCCAAAACCCCTAGTTCCTGCTACCCAAGAAGTTAGCCAGTTCCCATTGAAGGTCAACAGAGATTTCATTGTTGAGCATTGATCACCATAGTTCTTATCTTCCTCAATCTTTAGTCAAAACCTGATTTTGTGACACACTATATGGAGTCATTCTTACTATCATCTCTGATCAGTCAAGTTGCAAGTTCGATTCTCCTGAGACAGTTACACTAATCTGTTCAGATGCTCCTATTGTGGCTATCTATTGAATGGCTACAATCTGTTGGGCACTGGATAAGCATTGGGAGATTCAGAAATGAATAAGGCATAAATATTGTTCCCCTGGTGCCTATAGTGTGGCAAGGGGGATACGACTTCTGTAGAAGTGAGTACAGTGGTATTCAGCTAGAGTTCTGGAAAAGCTGAGAGCAAACCATTCAATGTGTGGGTGGGGTACAGAGGCTGGCTTCTTGGAGGACAGTGAGAACTGACCCATTCAGTGATGGTCATTGCTCATTCAGAGAACAGAAAGTGCTGTAGAAATATATAAGTATATAAGTACATTCAGAGGAGATACCAAAGTGTTTAAAATAAGAAGTAAAAAGATCAGTCAAGAGAAACTAAGTGGCAGCTTATGGAATTTTTGACAAATTTGTAATGTCATCAGTTTCAATTATTTTTGTTGTTTAGTTTCAAGGACAAACATCCATTTAGTAGAAGTGACCACTAAAAGATGGGTGGAGGGAAATAAATATCATTCACTGGAAGAGAATTCTGGATTGAAAATAGATAATAGAAGATGAAGATAAACAGATTCAATTTTTATGATTTGAATGGGAATATGAAAATGATTCTACCAATGGATACAAGACACCGGGTGGGGCAGGTGAAGGTATATGCTGGGGGGTAGGGGAGGATAGGGGGAGGTCAAGGGGGAAAAAGGAGACATATGTACTACTACTTCTAATGTTTCAAACAATAAAAAAAATATGAAAAAAAGAAAAGTATTCCATAGGATATGAACTAGGGCAGGGTCTTAGCCAGCAGGAAAATATGTAATAGGAATTCTTAGGAATCTGTTCGTGCACAAGTATGTTTACATATCTGCATGAATTTTATAAAAATACATATTTTTCCATTCTCTATATTTTTCTACTGATTTATTTTCTAAATTAAAGTTACCTTTCTTAAACTGAAGATACAAAATGAAGTTGCCTCATAAATGCCTTGAGAGCTTCCCATTGCTCTCAGGAAAAACAAAAACAAAAACTAAACACCTTAAATTCATTGGTATGTCATTCAAGGCTTTGAAAAACCTGACCACCTGCATTTTGCAGCCTCAAAATTCCCTCCTCAACACACTCCTGTGGAGTTCTGTACTCTAGGCATTCTGGGCAGAAGATTCACTACACTGTGCATGTGCTTTCATTTTAATATCTCAGTGCCTTTGTTACTTTTGTTCTTTTTAAAATTCTCTTCCCTTCTTTACCTTTAAAGCCTCTAAGAAGATTCCCGCAACACTCACCCACATCAGAATTAGTTGTCCTTTTTTTTGAATTTTTGTAGAACATTGACAATCATATGCAGCACTGTGGTGTACACAAATCTTATTGTCCACCAGCCTAAGTGAACTCTCAGAATGAAGTGTTCTTGTCATATGTATCTATGTAGCTGCATCAACTGGGACAGAGTCATTGTTCAATTGTTTTTATAGCATTGAGTTAAATTGGTTGGGAACAGTTTCCTGGGCTGTAGTTGGATCCATTCCTGTCCCCAAGTTGAGTTTGCTCATGGTATCTCAATTTAAATACAAAGTACATCCCCATTCAGTCAATCACTAGCATGGTTTAAGTGCTTACTACCTGCCAAAGTGCAGTGTGGTGGACTAGGCACCGGGTGCAGTAGTGAGTAAAACCCAAGTTCCTTTCCTCATGGAGCCTACATTCTAGTGAGAGGAGGGAGGCAGAAACAAAAACATTTAATATTCTAGGTAGTGGTAAGAAAAAATAAAGTGAGGGTGACAAGTGTGCTATATTTTTATACCTCTTTAAGAATGTAACTTTTGAGGAGAGACCAAATAATGGAGCTATCTGGGGAAAGAGAGTTCTAGAGGACGGGGACAGCAGGTGCAAACGCCCCAAGGCAGAATTTTTCATGTGTGATCAAGATGAGCATGGCTGGAATGGAGCCATTGATGGACAGAATGGAAGGTGGTGAGGTCATAGACAGGAGCAGATGCTCCTCTTTCACCTGTTTTCCCTTTTGCTCTGCAGCTACCGCCCACAACTTTGACAATTTTTTTTAAAGGATCTCAAAACTTCGGAAAAGTCTCTCCTGGAGCCAGTAAAGAATCTGCTGAAGAGTCTGAACTTTTCTGATGAGCACCTCGTAGAAGGGCTAATTGATTGTCAGAGTGATCTGGACTCAGAGGCCTCTGAGGCCGTGAAGAAACTGCTGGTAACTACAGCTTGTGGGGTAGTTTGTTACAGGCAGGGCTCAGCTACCTGAATACTCATGCGTCTCCCACCTCACCCTTTTCTCACTTGTGAATATGTATTTCCCCCTTACTGATGGCTCATACAAAGTTTGCATGTTTAGTAATCTTGAGAAAGGTGCAGTGTCAACATTTCCAATAAGAATATGTGAATAACAAAATGTTTAAAGAAAAAAAAATAATGTATATATTGATTTTAGAGATAGAGGAAGGAAAAGGAAAAAAGAAAGAGGGAGAGAGAAATATCAGTTTGTTGTTTTACTTATTGATTCATTCATAGGTTGATTCTTACATGCATTCTGACTAGGGATCAAACCCACGAACTTAGTATACTAGGCTGATGCACTAATCAACTGAACTTCCTGACCAGGACAAGACTTATTCTCTAGCTGTCACTTTGCCGTTTACCAGCTCTGTGATCAGACTTAACCACTTTGAGATTTTGATTTCCTGTTCAGGAAAATAGTGGGTAAATAGGAGTGACTAATTTTGGAAATGCGCTAATCTGCTATTTTTATTACTGTCCTATTTTTCAGAGGGTCCTTATAAATTTGATATGATGACAGAATGGAAGGAAGTGGATGGTCTCCTGCTCTCCGGCTGAAACTTGTTCCATCCTAAAATGTAGTAACTCCTAGAAAGAATGAATAAAGCAATTGAGTAGATTTCAGTTTGTCTTATTTTTCTTTCTGGGGTCCTCTGTTCAGAAGGGCCTTAATTACATAACCTTTCCCTTGGGTCATGGGCTCCTGAGAGCCTGTTGTTCTAAAGGTAACTCAGCATTTCAATAAGACATGATTCCTTATCTCTAAGGTGAACATCTCCATCGTTTTTTCTCTGATACTGCTTCCAGACCCCTTATGCTCCTATCTCCCTATTCCTAAAGAAATCTTAAAGCATGCAATGAAAAGCATTTTCAGAGTATTGTCTGACAAGTCTAGAGCCTCACAAACTTCATTGGTTTGGAATCTACATCAGCAGAATATGAATTTCTATTAAGTTTGTAGTTATGGTAAGACCACTCCAATGCTTCACTGACCCTTTCACCAAGTTAAGCCTTTACTATATCAACCTTTGGTAAATTGGTTCTAACCTGTCCTTCCCTCCCCCCCACCCCCCGCCATGATAACGTCTATAACAATGCCAGCATTTTCTTTTCAAGACATAATTTTAGTTATATATGGCCACCTGTAAAATAGACTTCAAGTCCCTTAGCGTGGAATGCAAAGCCCTTCACGGTCTCATCAATATCCCTTACTTCACATGGACTCCAGTCACATCCATGCTGAAAAGATAGCCAAATCTCTTTGCTGTTAACATTTTTATGCTTTAATGAAAAGTCAGGTTTTTTCCCCCTACCCAAAATGTCTGCCATAGTCTACCTTTAGACTTGATCTAGTGCAAGCCTTAGGACTATTTGTCCTTGAATTCATTCCCCATTGTTCTTCTAGTTTGCTCTGGGTAGGGCAGACAGAGGGCATGAAGCTGAACCCTGCAGGTTGACTTTCTCAGGATCCAAAGTCAGTTGACTCTGGGCCTCTGTTCTGCCCTTGGGTGTCCCAGGCAGGAGATAGGTGGCTGGAAAAGGGAAAGTCAGAATGTGGCCGCCTTTCCCTCTCTATTTGGAAGACGCCTCTGGAAGTGTCTGTACCGTGTCTGAGCTGCTAGGTCCTGCTGGATAGATTGGTTCTAGCTTTTGTCAGTTGACTCTAATCTCTGGCTGTGGTTATACCCCTCTTTTTTATGTCTTCTCAGCTGAGTTTCTAGTGGTTTCCTCAGGTTACCAGCTCCTAGGTTACCTCACCATCACCAACTTCACTTTTTAGGTCTTCTGTCACTTATTGAATTAGACAATAAGTTCTCCTTCTCACCATAAAAATAACAAAATGGAACCCTATACAAACTGAAAAAGCAGTGGAGTGAAAAACAGCAGCTTTAGGCTTGCACATATTTACGTTCAAGTTCAGGCTTTAGTAATCTTGCACAAATTAGTAATCTAAGTGATCTTGGACAGTTTCCTTAAACTTCCAGGTTTTCAACTGCATTATTTCAAAATGGAATAGTAATATTTAATTCTTGTACTTGTGAGCATTCAATGAGGACTAAGCATGGGGCAAGTCCCAATAATAACCATTATCATCTTTGGTAGCTTTTGCAGGGCCATCTTGGAATGACAAGCATTGCCATAGGCTAAACTTTGATTTAAACTATCTCTTCTAGTTGAATTGTCCTTACTCCTCCTTTTCCAGGTCTCTAAATCCTTTCTCATCTACCAAGATGTAGCTCAGATATTATTACCTTTGAGAAGTCTTCCCACATTTCACAAGGGAGCATTAATGGATCCTTTTTCTATTTCCCATGCTACCATCTCTGTGCTTCAATACACCAAGTCATCTGAATGTGATCAATTGATCACATGCTCAACTGACATCAAGATTGTGAGTTACTTGTACACAAGAACCATGAGATGCATCCTTACTTTCTTGTTCTCAAGTGGACATTCTATGGTTTAATTTCTTTACTTAATACAGAATACAACAAATATTTATTGATCAGCTGCTCTCTGCTGAACACTGTTATAATTGCTCACAATTATACCAGTAATATTGAACAAAAGAGGAAAATCTTGCCTCATGGAGCTTTACATTCAATTGGCAAGTAGAATTCCAAGGAACAACTTTTTTTTTTTTTTTTTTTTTTTAATTTAAGTTTTAACACTGTGTTGAAAGATGAGTGTGCTAGGAGAAAAAAAACACAGCTGCTAAAGGGGAAATGGTGGTCCAGGGTTTATAATTTTAAGTAAAAGAGTGATTTCAAATAATATTGAAATATAACAATGTTATTTTATTTAAAATTGCCAACAAAGATCTCACTGAGAAGGTCATCTCTGAGAAAGAATTGAAGAAGTGAGAGAGAAAGCCATTGACTATCTTCAGGAATGTATTTTAGGCATAAGGAAGAGTATATGCAAGGCTCTGAGGAAATAATGAGGACTCCTTTCTTTTTCTATTTGGAAGACAGAAGGACTTGAAGTACTTGAAGAAAGGCAAGGATTCCATATTGCTAAAGAAAGCAAAGGAATGAGTAGTAAAAGATGAAATGAGAATCAGGTAGCTCAGATAGGATTGATCCTAGCCACTGTTGTAAGGCTCTATCTATCTATCTATCTATCTATCTATCTATCTATCTATTTATCATCTATCTATCTATCTACAATATATCCCTAATATGCAGATAGAGCAAACAACAGAACAACCAAACAACCAGTTGCTATGACATGTACTGGCCACATGGTGTGATGGTGAAGCAGGTGAGCTGGGGCACCAGACAAAAGTGGTGCACCAGTCACTGTCATTGGGGCAAGCCTCTGGTAGTTACTGAAAGTTCTTTGCTCCCACATACCACAGTCCCTCTGGGAGCTTGTACCTGTCTCCCATGCTAACCCCACTCTCACCCACTTCCAGCACCCAATCGCTCAGCTCAGTCAGTGGGTGCAAGCAGTGGCTGCAGGCCCCAATCGCCCCTCAGGGCTTTTCCACCATCCCTCTGCTCCTGAGGGGCAATCAGAGTTGGCAGCCACCTCTTGCACCTGCTGCTTGTGACAGCCATGCTTGCACCCCCTGCTGGCATTGGAGCCACCTATTTCCCCTGCTGCTGGTGCTGGCCCCACTCACACCTGCTGCTGGCACCTGCTCCAATCACTCCATGCCATCAGCGGGTGTGAAGGACTGATGCCATCAGATGTGAGTGCAGCAGTGGCAGGAGCAGAGCTGTGGGCAGATGAGAATAGGTGCTGTGGTGGGAGGGGCTGAGCAGGGACATGGAGGATGGGCTGAGAAACACCTCTGTGCCCACTGCAGTCTCATGGCCCACAGTTCTTTCAAGGTGTACGAATTCGTGCACTTGGCTCCTAGTTGAATAATACAGCTTTTTCTCACAATGAGATGGGATATAGTAGAGTGTCTTGATTTAATTTGAATTATATTTTAATAGTAGTACTCTTTATACTTAGCATCTCTGTAACATGAAAAATGTAAATTTCCTTTAAGATGGATGCCATGGTAGGAACTTTGGGATAGGGAACAGAGTAGTGATGCTGTGGATTGTGTCTTCAGGGTGTTCTTCACAAAGTGGTTCTGTGTTGGAGGCTACACAAGCCTGCTTAAAGTTCCCTCTAAGCCTACACTGGTTCATGCATCTTCATGTCAGTTATCTTTCCTGAACCTCACCTGTTATATAAAGAAAATAATTCCTGTCCAATGTATTTCAATTTTATTTCAATTATGGCATTACTAGAGGCCCAGTGCACAAAATTTTGGGAAGGAGAAGTTCCTTAGCCTGGCCTGCACCTTCTCCAATCTGGGACCTCTCAGGGAGTATCCGATTGCCTCTTGCAATCTGGGTCCACTGGCTCCTAACCACTCACCTGCCTGCCTGGTCGTTCCTAACCAACTCTGCCTGCCTGCCTGATCACCCCTAACTGCTCCCCTACTGGTCTGATTGCCCATAACTGTTCTGCTGCAGGCCTGATTGCCCCTAATTGCTCCCCTGATAGCCTGTTCGCCCCTAACTGCCTCTGCCTGGCCCAGTACCTGGTAACCAGGATTCCCTCCTCCAGCTGATTATAGGCACCCATGACATGGGCTTCCCTCCCTCTGTCTGTCTCCAGGCACCCGGGACCCAGGCCAGCTTCATCTGGGCTGACCACAGCCACAGGGGATTATGGGTGGGCAATTTCATCCTCAGACTCTGGGGCTTAAGACTGTGGGGCAGGCAACTTGTCCTCCTGGCCACAGCCTGGCTGGTCCCCATTTCTCTCTCTCCAGTGTTGAGTGTCAGAGCAGTTCCAGCAGGGACAACCATTTGCATATTACCTCTTTATTATTTAGGATAGTGCAATAATAGTGTGAAGTATTCATGAAAGAAAAACACTCTGTAAATGCAAGAGATTGTTAATCTTCAAAAACAGGCTGTAGAGAGGGTCTTATTGGAAGACAGGAAGAAAACGATAGCAAAGGATAGGAAGGTGAAACGTATTGAAATCTTAATCTCTCTATTATGCTGGAGATCTCAAATGGTTACTCTTTAGTGGTGCATCCAACCCAGTATTGATTTGGCATCTGTTTCAATTGGTGTGTTGTTGCTGTTGTTGTTTACTACCAACATGGAAGAGTGATTTCAAATTGTACAACAAATAGGTGAATATAAAGACAGAGAAACTCTGATAGGACATGTTTTTTAAACCTAAGTAATATGATTATTACAGTTACAGTAAATGCATTTTCCAGGCACAGTTAGGCACTCAGTATATGAAAAAAAATTTGGGGGGATTTAAAAATATATATAATTTATTGATTTTCACAGAGAGGAAGGGAGAGGGATAGAGATAGAAACATCTGCCAGAGAGAATCATGGATCAGCCCTTTCCTGCACACCCCCCACTGGGGATGTGTCCACAACCAAGGTACATGTCTATGACCCAAATCAAACCCGGGACCCTTCATTCTGCAGGCTGACGCTTTATGCACTGAGCCAAACCGGTTTCTGCATGGGGGGTTTTTGTTAGGGAAAAGCAGTCTATCAGAACTTAATAGAGTAGAAATCTTAAGTGATTTTGCTTACATGGAAGTAATAGTTGAAATTAGCATAGTCTCAATACAAAAAAAATGGGAATCAATGGAATGGAATAAAATATTTTTAAGTAATATATCTGATAAGAGGTTAGTATACAAAATATGTAAGAAACTTGTACAGCCAGGACCGGTTTGGCTCAATGGATAGAGCGTCGGCTTGAGGACTGAAGGGTCCCGGGTTTGATTCTGGTCAAGGGCATGTACCTTGGTTGCGGGCATATCCCCGGTGGGGGGTGTGCAAGAGGCAGCTGATCCATGACTCTCTCTCATCGGTGTTTCTAAATCTCTATCTCTCTCCCTTCCTCTCTGTACAAAATCAATAAAATATATTTAAAAAGAAAGAAAGAAACTTGTACAGTTCAATAATAGAACAACTTAGATTAAAAAATGGGCAGAGGACCTGAATGGACACTTTGCCCTACCCCCCCCCCCCCCTGCCTGCCTGGCTAATCACCCCTAACCACCTCTGTCTACCTGATACAAATAGCCAACAGATATATGCTAATGTGCTCAACATCACTATTTATCAGAGAAATGCAAATAAAAAATCACAATGTTTGTCAGCTTACACCTGTTAGAATTATTGTTATCAGAAGACAAGACATAAGTGCTGGCAAGGTTATGGAGAAAAGGGGACCCTTGTCTACTGTTGGTAGGAGTGTAAATTGCTGCAGGCATTATGGAGGCTCCTCAAAAAAAATTAAAAAAATAGAGCTACTATATGATCCAGCAATGCTACTTCTGGGTATGTAGCCAAAGGAAATTAAAATCATTACCATGAAGAGATTCCTGTACCCCCATGTTCACTGCAACCATAGCCAAGCCATGAAAACAACCTAAGTGTCCATTGGTGGGTGAAAGGATAAAAAATTGTGAGATAGATCATATTATTCAGCTTTAGCATAGATGAAAATCCTGTCATTTGTGATGATATGGAGAAATTTTTGAGGGCATTCTTGCTAAGTGAAATAAGTCAGACAGAAAAAGACAAATACTGTATGATTGCATTTATATGTGGAATCCAAATAAATTGGAACTTGTTAAAACAGAGAATAGGTTGACAGTAGGTTGCCTGAGACAGAGGGTTGTGTGTGGACGGAAATAGGTGAAAGTGGCCAAATGGTAAAAACTTTCAGGTCTAAGATTAATATAAGGTATATTTTGGGTAATCTAATGGTGACTGTAATTAACAATGCTGTATTATGTTCTTGAAAGTTGCTAAGAGAGTAGATCTTAAAAGTTCTCATCAGAGACAGTAATGGCAACTACATGAGTATAATGGCTTTGTTAACCTTATTATAGTAAATATTTAGCAATATACAGCATACATATAGCAAATATCACTTTTATACTTTAAACTTGCACACTGTTATATGTCAGTTATATTTCAAGAAAGCTGCAGGGTAGATTGGCACAGTCTCTGTAAAATGCAGTGTGTGGATTGTCTGAATTTGTTGTAGAAAGTAATATGCATTTTCCATTATTTAGTAGGTGTTCACTCTTTGCTTGGTCATTTATATTATTAAAGGAACTTTGTATTGCATAAAAACCATGGCAGCTCACTAACTTATAGGAGTTAATAATAGGAGAGACTTATTAAGTGTTAATCTTGGTTTGGTTCATTTGCATCCTTTGTCTACATAATTTCACTAAATCCTCATCACAGTATGACATCCTCAAGTTAGGTCCCAACCCCTAGCCTTGCACCTTAAGGGGACTGTGCCATATCATATCTTCCTGAAAGTAGAAAGGTGGAGGAATTCAACAGA